>NC_090917.1:18202-33229 GCF_040956055.1 Brachionichthys hirsutus
GTGCATCTGAAAGGAGAGCCATCGACTTGGCCTGGGCCAAACCTTTTGATGGCAACAGTCCCCTCATCCGCTACATCCTGGAGGTCTCCGAAAACAGTAGGTCTCTCTCAGCATCCATTCCATTCCTGCCTACCCTCTGTGGTTCGTACCCTTTGTGTCAGTTTACACAATGTTAACCTCCATGAATTATGTATGAGGAGTTGGGTTTATGGGAGAGGGAGCGACTCTAAAGACGGTTTGATATTTTTGTATTTTTGTGCAGCAGCCAGGGTTCTATCATATCAATGTCTTTTCCCGATGAATTTCCGCTCATAAATACAATCAATGAGACCAATTAGGATTGCGTGTCCTTGTTTTTCAAGTTGGATCTGCAGGATGTGCTTTTACGACTCTGCCTTTACAAAGATGTGATCTTTAGATCACTGGACGCCGAGATGAATGTGTTAGCATCGCAATTACAGATGTGCACTGAGCGTTGAACCTGCTTCCCGTTGTCCTAGATGCTCCCTGGGCGATCCTGCTGGCCAACATTGAGCCGGAATCCACAGTGGTGACGGTCAACGGCTTGATCCCGGCTCGCTCCTATCAGTTCCGCCTCTGCGCCGTTAATGACGTGGGGAAGGGGCAATTCAGCAAGGAGACCGACCGGTAGGCGTTAGGGGCTTTTTCAGACCGTTTTACGACAATGTTAAGAAATAAAATGCCTTCTAACTTCACACATGTGCCTTTCAGCGTCTCCCTCCCAGAGGAGCCCCCCAGCGCTCCTCCTCAGAACGTCATTGCTAGCGGCCGGACCAACCAGTCCATCATGATCCAGTGGCAGCCCCCGCCGGAGAGCCACCAGAACGGCATCCTGAGGGGCTACACTGTCCGGTAAAAGCCCCGTCGCTCACACCTAACGAAGGCTCGAAGGGATATGCGTTGAGGCTCTATTGTTCATTTCGACTTTGCACTTTCATCATAAAGATATAAAGCTGTGTTGAAAATCGAATGCTGAGCTTCTTCTGCACGCGTTGCCTTCCTTCTCACCCGAATGTTGTAGGTCCTTTAAAATGCATTTCATTCATCTTGATTTCCAGTCCATTATCTTGCCATGGCGAGCTCCTGGCGGCGGCGCTGGGGGGGGGGGGGGGGAGTCACACACAGTACGTCTCACTTACGAGAAATGATTCTGTCTGAAAGGAAAACTCAAATTTAATGACGACTTTGACTTCGAAAAGACTTCGAGGACTTTCGTCGTCAGCAAAATGCCAGCCTGGCTGTAAATCCTGTAAACATGTAATTAGTTTGGGTTTTTCTTTAATTCATTACATCCAAATGAAACAGCAGGTGTTCTGCAGACAGTGCTGTCGGTGGTTGTTGGCTCCTCGTCTGCTGGTGCTTTGTCTCCCCCCATCAGGACGTCAGGGGAACTGCAAGTCCTTTTTTTTCCAGTGAGCCTCTAAAAAGTTCATGTTTGTCTCTTAGGTATCGTCTGACCGGGCTGCCAGTGGACTACCAGATCAAGAACATATCCAGTCCAGACGTCACCAACCTTCTCCTGGAGGACCTCATCATCTGGACCAACTACGAGATCGAGGTGGCCGCCTACAACGGGGCGGGCTTGGGTGCTTTCAGCCATAAAGTCACTGAGTGGACTCTGCAGGGAGGTGAGATGCTAAACTATTGTTATTGTCTTTTTTTTTTTTTCTAATGCATGATGATAAACATTAATTCCAACGTGCAGAGTCGTCGTTATGCAGCAGCAACAAAAAAAGCTGAGGTTTGGACTGATGTCTCGCTGCTTGGGCTTTAAATCTCCACACAAAGATGTGACATCCTCTGAAATCCACGAGCCACAAACAAACCCACAGAGAGCTGTGCCCATTAGGTCTCGGTGCCGTCTGGATCAGACTGATGTGCAGAATCTTCCCCGACCTGTTCAGCTGCAATCGATGCAGGGCATCAAAACGGATGGCGACTCACAGCAGAATGAAAACTTTGCTGTCTGTCCACCTGTCTCAGTGCCCACCATCGCTCCCGGCAACGTGCAGGCCGAAGCGGTCAACTCGACGGCTGTCCGTTTCACCTGGACGGCGCCAAACCCGCAGTTCATCAATGGGATCAACCAGGGCTACAAGGTCAGTAGCTGCTGCCACACCCATTTGACCGGTTGTGGGGACGCTCCCTGTCTTCGCAAACCAATTTTCATGAGCGATCGTGAAGCTGTGTGCACGTGATGATGGAATGTCTCCATTATGTTCTCTCTGGTTCTTCGGAATACTTCATCTCCTTGTCTCTCTTTGCATGCCCGATTGAAATAAATGTGCCCAAACCCACCGGGAGACACGAAGCCCCATCCATAGAATGCTTCAATTTTTCTATTCTCGCTGTTGGGACTCATTTATGTCCTTCCTTGTCTTCTTGACTGTCTGTTAAATAGCGGTCCACAGGCATCATTCAAATGGGTGAGCAGACGCTGAGTAACCAAGTCTGAAATTGACATCGATTTCCCTCTGGGGGGGGGGGGGGGGGGGGAGAAACCAGTGAGACGAAGGGAATAAAGAGCATGAAAGGGCAGTGGATGAAAAAGGAGGGCGAGATTTAGTGGCAAAAGTCACGCATCTAGCCCCTCTGTCATCCTGCTAACTCTTAGACTCTTATAAAATCAACTGCGACTTCGCTGCTTCGCGGAGTTTTTTAATGCAATTTCAGATTTTTTTTTTGCACTTGAACGCGCCTTGAAACGCGCAGGACGAAGGGGCGTGGTCGGAGGAACTGTGAAATCCGCGCGAGTTGCTATTAATCATTTCTCATGTGTTCAACCTCGTAGGTTGATCATTAAAATTTAATTCGTTATTTCTAAAAGCTATCATATTTGTTAACCTGTTTTTGGAACGTAACCCCCACGGAAAACGAGGGACTACTATCCATTTTCTAACCGCTTATTCCGTTATCGGGTCGCGGGCCAAGCTGGAGCCAATCCCAGCAGTCAATGGGCGAGAGGCAGGGGACACCCTGGACAAGCCGCCAGGCCATCGCAGGGCAACGAGGGACTACTGTATACGTTAAAGGCTTTCCGATCGTTGTCACGCTATCGTACCTCTCGCCCGCTCCCAGTCCCCCAGTGGAGCGTTTCCAGCCATAACTCCAGAGGGCCTTTTAAAAACCAAAACGCTCTGCGCCTGCCTTCTTCCCATTCTCAGCTGCTCGCCTGGGAACCCGGAAGAGATGAAGACATCTCCATGGTGACGGTGCGACCCAACTTCCAGGACAGCGTCCACGTGGGTTACGTGAGTGGCCTGAAGAAGTTTACCGAGTATTACACCTCTGTGCTGTGCTTCACCACGCCTGGAGACGGCCCACGCAGCCCCCCCAAAGTGTTGAGGACTCACGAGGACAGTGAGTGGCTTTATATTTAAACGTCACAATCTCTGCAAATACAAGCGCCAGATTGTGGCTATATCCAGTGAGTACTTTTCTCACGTTCCTGTTGGCCTTGCTCTTCATCCTTCTTTACCCCCCCCCCCCCTTCCAGCCCCCGGCGCCGTGGGTCACCTGAGTTTCACCGAGATCCTGGACACCTCACTCAAAGTCAGCTGGAGTCAGCCAGGCGAGAAGAACGGAATCCTCACAGGTCGGTTGCAAAGAAAGGGAAGCAATCAAAAAGAGCTCCGAGTAAAGTTCTCAAGCCTCTCTCTGCTGCATGTTCGATACGATTTCAAACTGGGATTTTTGCACACAAATGCGTCAGATTTCTTCGTGCATGAGGAAATATCACGAGGGTCGCGGTCACGATGCGCTCACATGTTCTGGGAAATAAAAAAGTAAAGCTTTTATCTGGGACTGTGCATGCAAAATGTCCTAATTTACTGTCCAGTGAGCCACTTTTGCCCACCGGTGACATTAAATTTCCAGTGTTTACCAAAGCTGAGATTTAGCAGCATATTGTAAAGCAGTGTTTATTATTTATTTTTTTCCATAGTCAGACACATGCTGATATGCCGTATTAAATTATTGATTTGGGCAAGAAATGCTGCCAAATACAAAGAGCTGCTGGCCAAGGAGCTAATTGCATTAACTTTTTGCGAGTAAGCATGCGTGTGCGCTTTGGGCGGATGCGGCCTGTTTGGAGTCTACATGCGCACAGGGAGATGTGATCACAGGCTGATTCAATTTTTGATGGAGTTAATTTCATATTTCTGTTAGCTTGCTCTGTAGCATGCAAGCCGAGAGCCCCCCCCCCCCCCCCCCCCTGCTGTCAAATCTTCCCTGGGAGGATTCTCAGTCTGTCGACTCCTCTTTGCTTCAGGCTACAGAATTTCGTGGGAGGAATACAACAGGACAAACACTCGCGTGACCCACTACCTGCCGAACGTGACCTTGGAGTACAGGGTCACTGGGCTCACTGCGCTCACCACATACACCATCGAAGTGGCGGGGATGACCTCGAAAGGCCAGGGCCAGCTGTCCTCCTCCACCATTTCCTCTGGCGTCCCACCAGGTCAGCATCCCGGAAATCACAACAGACGATGAGTGGGGGGGGGGGATCCGATTTACAGAATCCAGATATCCGGGTCAGATGGCGCATTTCAAAAACGCCACATGTCACTTTTGATCATCCTGATATCATCACGAGGGGCTGTTTGAAATCTGTGAATTATCGGTCATGTGACGGAATTGGATATTGTGATTTTTGCTGTGACGCATGCATGATCAGCCGCTCATTTAAACGGTCTTGAGGGGAAATGATTAGAATTGCCAGGAGAGTTTTTAGGATTCATGTCACCTGGTTTATGGGTAAGCACGTTCTCATCCTCACCTGCCACGACAAACAGAAACATAAAGCGTCCTGTGTGTGCACATGCAAACAAGCAATCGTATTCATGCGCACACAGAATGCACCCCCCCCCCCCCCCCCCCCTCCGAGATTCCCTGGGAATAATCCCCTCTTATTGTTTCCTCGGCACATGTGTAAACAGTGGGGTATCAGATTGAATCCTAAATTTAATTCCTAAATCTAATATTTTGGAGATAACGATATGATACGAAACCTTTGATATGACAACATTTCAAAAATACAATTGTGCATTCCTCTCGAGCTTTACGCCACTTTTGCTGTCGTTTCTGCACTGAGGATGAAGAGAAAATTAGTACATGCAGTATCTGTGCGAACACAAGAGGGTGCTATTTCATATAGACTTTCCTTTACGGCCCCTTGACATACCTCTAGTCTAGTAGTTGCTCCATCAGTCCTTCCCTCTCTCTTTGTGCCATCCTTTCCTCTCTGCTTCTTCGCAGAGCTTCCTGGTCCTCCCACCAACGTAGCCATCTCCAACATCGGCCCACGTTCCGTCATCCTGCAGTTCAAACCTGGCTACGACGGCAAAACGTCTATTTCCCGTTGGCGAGTGGAGGCTCAGGTGAGCACAGATCCTATCCAGAAGGAAAATGTCCATTTTCTTTGGTCATGAATTGCTGCACCACAAATCGCTCCACACATATAATATAATTTTGGCACCATTCGATGCAGATCTCGTGAACAGTGCACGCACAGTGTTGCAGTGCCCGCTGTGTCCGTCATGCTGACTCTTGTCTCGGTCCCAGGTGAGTGTGGTCGGGGAAAATGAGGATTGGAAATTGGTCCACCAGGTGTCCAACAAACCAGAGGCCCGGTCCTTGGAGGTGCCAGGTCTCAACCCGTACACCTTCTACAGGTATGACGCCTCACAGCATCCATTTATATGTAAATAGTCTTCTTGATTAAATTGAAAAAAAACGCCTGTAAATGAGCCCAGATTTAGCTTAGATTGCTCATTTTAATTAACTATCCCATCTTGGAAATAAAATTAATGCCATTTTTTTTATATTACGTACAGCAACTACATACACATCGAGCTCAGAATATGCAAAGGACATTATTTTAGTCCAAGTGGTCTCATTATGTATTAAGCTGCTGCTGATTTTAATTCTGATCTCAAGTCAGATAAAATTGAACACGTATAATAAGCATGTGCAGATTATAAAGCACATCCCAGGAGCCTTATCTGATGCTCTACTCCGTTGTTTGAAGCTTGTTATGGACGGTGTGATTCTGAAATCATCTTGACACTATGAGCATGATCTGAATGCTGGTGCCAGACGCCTTGTTTTCCATGATCGCATGCAATCGGCAAGATGAGCTGCTCGCTGAGCCCAGTCCCCGAGGGCCTGCTGCAGTTCTAGTTTTCATTACGGCAACTTCCGACACCAACAGTTTACATTTGCAGCGAAGCGAGAGTTCAAACTGGAATAAAATGTGGATTAATTTACATATCCAAGCTGTGAAGCAAACACGACCTCCACTCGTCCCGTTCTGATCGCAGATCAAGGTGCACTAAGCCTCGCACGAGAGGAATCCGCGCAGTGTGGTAATTCGGACTCTGAGCTGTCCTTTCGGTTTAAACGAAACCATCCTTTTTAAAGTTGAACTCCAAACACCAGGTTCCGCATGCGCCAGGTGAATATAGTGGGCGTCAGTCCTCCCAGCCAGCCCTCCAGGAAGATCCAGACCCTGCCGGCTCCTCCTGACATGGCCCCCGCCAATGTCACCCTGCGCACCGCCAGTGAAACCAGCCTCTGGTTGCGATGGATGGTAAGACGGAACCAGCAACAGTGGAGCCTCGGCAATCGAAAGCGTGCTTTGACGCAGTTTTCTCTCCTGGCGTTTCAAGCCTTTGCCTGAATGGGAATACAATGGAAATGCCGAGCAGGTGGGCTACAGGGTCCAGTACTCCCGTGCGGGCTCACAGGGCCGAGCGCTGATCCACATCATCGGCGATCGGCTCGAGAGAGAGTTCACCATCGAGGATCTGGAGGAGTGGACGGAGTACGAGGTCCGGGTCCAGGCCTTCAATGGCATTGGGACGGGGCCCTGGAGCCAGCCGGTCAGAGGCAGGACGAGGGAGTCTGGTGAGTCTGGTTCAACTATCTGCAGTAGATGGATAGATAAAGGCGATAGATAAAGGATTTTTCTGGTGTGGGTAGGCCACCTGGTAGAAGGCATTTATAAAGCAGCCCACCCTATTTTAGCACAACCCCCCCCCCCCCCTATTTCCCACCACTCCTTTTAGCCATCACGTAGTTTGCCAAGCCTTAGTCAGACTTGGAAGCAGTGAAGGGCAGAGTCTGAGGAAATGAAAAACACATGAAGTTCATTCAAATGAAGATTTTCAGTACGAGGAATCAATGCTTTATGTCTAGGGACGAGTGCCGTGCAGGAGAAAAGGCCTTTCCTTGAGTCTTTCCTTTCTAGTAGGCCTGGAGGGGATACAAGGAATATCCAAGTATATGTGCAAACACGATTTAACCACAGCAGATCAGTTCAACTGCCATCGTTGCTGAATGTCAATACAAAAAAAAAAGACTATGGTGGGCAGATCAGGTGCATTTTTATCTCGCTTCCCTGCTCTCTTTGCTCCCCAGTCCCTTCTTGCGGACCCAACAACGTGTCTGCCTTCGCCACCACCTCGAGCAGCATTCTGGTCCGCTGGTTTGAAGTCCCCGAGCCAGACAGGAATGGACTCATTCTTGGCTACAAGGTCTGTTTGTGGCTTTTCTGTCTCGAAGCGGTTTGAGCTGTTGTGTTTGTCAAACTGCTCTAATTAGAGCTATTGAGCATGCAAAGCAGCCACGTCTGCTGACTTCTGCTTTGTCTTCTGGATCAGGTAGTGTACAAAGAGAAGGACTTTGACAGCCCGGTCCACTTCTGGACCGTCGAGGGGAACGCCACCCACAGCGTGCAGCTGACCGCTCTGGGGAAATATGTCCTCTACGAGATCCAAGTATTGGCTTTCACCCGTGTGGGAGATGGACGGCCCAGTTCTCCGCCGATTCTGGAGAGGACTTTGGACGACGTCCCAGGACCTCCGGTGGGCATCCTTTTCCCGGAAGTGCGGACCACCTCGGTCCGTCTCATTTGGCAGTCCCCCTCGCAGCCCAACGGCATCATACTCGGTTAGTTTTGGGGAGATTTCTGAAACGAGATATTTACTTTGGACTTCAAAACATTACCAGAGATGATTAACAAAATGATGATTAGCAATACCAAAACAATACAGGTGAAGATGTTCCCCCCCCCCCCTCCCGCCTACCTTCTGTTAAGCCTACCAGATCACGTATCACCTCAACTCCACCAATAGCAACACGGCAACGGTGGACGTCCTGAACCCCAGTGCGCGGCAGTACACGGTGACTGGGCTCAAGCCAGAGTCCGTCTACATGTTCCGCATCACGGCGCAGACGAGGAAGGGCTGGGGCGAGGCTGCCGAGGCGCTGGTGGTCACCACGGAGAAGAGAGGTAACCCCGTGGGTGCATTTCAGCAGCGTCATCCCACTCCATCCTTTACCTCTATTGATAATTCTCTCCCTCCCCATGCGCGTTCACTTTTCCCCAGCTCATCCCCAGCCCACCAGCCGTCCCGTGGTTCCTCAGAAGGATGTCCAAGCCCGCCGTGTCCTGCTGACGTGGGAACCGGGCAGTGACGGCCTGTCTCCTGTGCGTTACTACACGGTGCAGCTCAGAGAGCTTCCGGCGAGCAACTGGACGGTGCACTCTGCCTCCGTCAACCACGACGCCACCTCCTATTTAGTATCTAGGTAGAGTATACCTTCTGGATCCGAGACTTTTTATCTTTCATATTATGCTAAATTGGATGTTCTCTTGTGCTTATCCGTAAATATTCGCTTGGCTGAAGTATCGTTGGCGAATAAACAGGATGTTTCAAGGGTATAACGTTTTGTTTTAGAGCAAAAATAACCATCTAAATTGAGGACAAACATTCTTCTTCGTCTAATTCCTCTTCCGTCTTCCACCTCTTCTTCCTCTGCCTCGAATGTGAGCGTTGCAGTTAGTTTGTAAGACATGTCGCCCGACTCTTTTCCTCTTTTGACATCTCCGGATTCAGAGTTTTAGGAACGAGCGCTGTGAGTCAATCACAAAAGTTCCTGTGCTTCGTCCCTCAGGCTGAAGCCCTTCACGTCCTACCAGTTCCGAGTAAAGGCCACCAATGATATCGGGGACAGCGGGTACAGCGAGGAGAGCCAAGCGATCACCACCTTGCAGGATGGTGAGAGTCAACAGTCGAGTTAATTAGATTAAGCGCAAAGGAGCAAAATTGGGCATTTGTGGAAATGTGATGTTTGCTTTCCTGCTCGGGTTTGAATATTAATGCCGCTCTCGTGGCTTCCAAAGGTAAATATCAGACGGCTAGCGTAGTTTAGCATAGCGTCTCGTGTAAAATGTGTGACAATTTGTAAAAGTCAACATGATGAACTTCCTGTCCTGTCGCTTTTCCGCCCTCAGCGCCGGACGAACCGCCCATAATTCTCTCCGTCACGCCGCACACGACGACGTCGGTGCTGATCCGCTGGCAGGTGAACGATGAGGCGTTAGCGCTGATGACGTTTGAGTGTTTAGAACCGTGACACGATGGTCTGAAAAATGGCCTCTGGCTAGACACCATGACAGTGCACAAAGCAAACCCATACTTATACTTGTACACACACCCTCTTCTGTGTGTGTGTGTGTGTGTGTGTGTGTGTGCAGCCACACTCGCACCTGAATTAACGGGTAATAAAGAGGAAAACAGGAGGCTCCAAGTCACAATTTTACTTTTATGGCAAACGCTTGTCGGATTTATAAGGATAGAGAGGCGGTCTGTTTTGTCCCCTCCGGCTTGCCGTCTCATGTTCATCCATGGGGAGGGGGGGGGGGGGGATTTCTTACATGACTCACCTCTGGGTGATCTCAATTTGAGGGGAATTTTTTTCACTTACAGTAAATCTCTTCGGCGATGGTAAATTAGAGACTAAGCCCTGCGTAGTGCAGTAGAATTTTACAGTCAGGGAGCACATCTGCAAAAATGCCCGTTGAGGTGAAATCGGTAATTTGCACGACCTCATTAAAACAGTTTCTGGGTCGCATCCAGTATTCTCTGCTATTTCTGGGAGTCTGCAGAGCTCTGCTACGCCACAAGTTTAACTCCCTTGCCTTTAATCCTTTTCGTGCTCCTGGTTGTGCAATAATAAAAAAAAAAATTCTTCCACTTGAAACCAAGAGTTTAAAAATCACTTTGACAGTTTTTGTCGAACACGACGAAAGCTGAATATATAGCCGCCGTTAATATTTGCACAGCTAAAGCATATCATTTTCCTGCAGGGGGTGGGGGGGGGGGGGGGTTGACCTCATCAGGTTTCTTGTTCGAGCCAGTAAAAACCCAGTTCTGTGAGTTTTCTCTGTCACGATTCCTTCAGCTAACAGAATGTGTCTTCCAGCCCCCACCTGAGGACAAGATCAATGGGATCCTGCTCGGCTTCCGGATCCGTTACCGCGAGCTGCTGTACGATCGTCTCCGCGGTTACTCCCTTCACGCCATCGGCAGCGCGTCCACCTGGGCCGAGCTGAACGGTGAGGGGGTCGCTGCACGATAAACTTTCATTTTCACTCTCGCCCCTTTCACTGTTTGCAGAACATTTAAAAAAAAAGAAAAAAAAAATCCAGGCAGCCCCGTTCTGCTTCCAAGATCTCCCGACACTTCCCAGCCAAGCCTTTGATTTAGTGATCAAAGCTGTTATTAGGTTTTCTGTTTCTGCTGCTTCGTGCGACGAGGCCTGTAATTTCACTCTCATTTTGTGATTACGTTCCTCACCCAGAGATCTGATCACCGCCGATTGCGTTGATTTGGATGATGGTAGCGCAGTTATTATACTTTTGTCTCTTCCTCCACCTTCCTCTCCTGTTACATCCGTTGTACAGTTCGCGTTTTTATTTCCACCTCTCCTCCGCAGCTCCTTACAGCCTCCGGAATCTGAGCGACTCGACTCTGACCCAGTACGAGTTAGACAGTAAGTTCTGTTCACTTTCAGTTCAGTTCCAAATTCCAAATTGCACCAAGCTCGAATAGTCCAACACAGTCGTAGCACGCGCTGACCTAAAAGAAAGCATAACCTTGTTATAGTGCAAATTAAATGTGTTTCTTTACTTCCCCTGCAGAGCTGAGTAAACACAAGCGCTATGAGATTCGCATGAGTGTATACAACACCGTGGGCGAGGGGCCGACCAGCCCGCCACACGAGGTGTTTGTGGGAGAAGCAGGTGAGTGCGCGCTTCCTTTTCCTTTTTTTCCTATCAACACGTGTCTCCCGAGAAGCCGGAATGTAAAAGCGCGCTCCTCCAGAAGTTTGCTTGTTCAGGTTGCAATCTGTTTCCGCTTTTTATCCCAGCGCTTTCTCCTTTAAGCTGCATTATTGCTAAAGTGAAGGAAACTGATCGATTATGGTCCTTCCTTGCGATCTGTTCCCAACAGTGCCAACAGCCCCGCCCCAAAACGTGGCGATCCAATCCGCGACAGCCACCCAGCTGGACGTGACCTGGGCCCCTCCTCCTGTAGACGCTCAGAACGGAGACATCCAGGGCTACAAGGTCAGATTCCGAAATTCCCCTGCAAGCACCGCGAGCAGTGAGCCTCATGAGCCCTGCGGAAGCAATGGCGTCTCCTGTTTGTGCCGACGTAAAATGCATCCGTTTGATGTTAATCACCATTAAAGGCGCATCCTTACAGTTTTATTAGTGCTGCTTTCCTGAGGGGATTTCAATGAAATGTTTAGCCTGCTGCTCTAAAAAAAAAAAACATTTTACAGGGAATGAAACGAAAGTGCCTCCCCCGCTTAAAGGGGTCTGAAAAAGGCCTGAGTTTTATAGGAGCTTTATTCCCTGAGCATCATCTGCAGGCAAACCTTGACATTGATTCACGCCTCCCCCCCCGCCCCGCACAGGTTTACTTTTGGCAATTCCAGCGGAAGAACGAGACGGAGCGACTGCGGACTCTCTTCATGCCAGAAGGAGGGGTGAAGCTGAAGAACCTGACTGGTTACACCACCTACATGATCAGTGTGGCCCCCTTCAATGCCGCCGGGGACGGGCCCCGCAGCCCACCCATGAGGGGACGCACTCAGCAAGCAGGTGCGTCCAAACACGCTCCCAGTGCACAATTTATGCCATAGGAACAAATCTCTCTATATGCAACGGACACACAGTCGGAAGGCAGAGCGATAAAGAAGGATAAAAGATAAATAAGGCGAGAGAACGATGCATTTAGTCATATTTATGTGCTGGCAGAAGTGCAGATGTTAGCTCAGAGAACCATGAGGGCTTTTTTTTTTTTTTTTGAAGTGGATGAGTCGACCGTGAAGAGATAATTTGTTGTGATGGGGATGCTAATCATTGCTGTCAGCGTGCCAAACGGCGTTAGCGTCGCCGCTTTGTGAGCGCCAGTTCCCAATCAGCGAACTCGCTCTAAAACTCATTTGCTGATTCCCCTGCTTAGTCGGGAAAAGTACTTTAAATATGTTTACACAACTTCTCAAACAGGAAATCCTCCTGCCCTCTTCTTTGTTTCTTCATTTATTTCCTTTCTGTGCCCATTTTGGTGATTTTTTTAATGTCCTGGTATCAAGTAAAAAGTGTTAAAATCAATGTTTATGTTAAGATTCTCCTCATCCACCGCTGGGGACGATCTGAAGGTGATTTCTATCAAAGGTTTTGTAAATCCATCATCCAGATAATTATTCCTAAGCACATTTCTTGCTTGTTACTGCGGTTTATTCCAGAGTCGTCGATCTCTTAACATCGAATTTAACATCGGCATTTTACAAGCGTGTCAAACCTCCAAAGATCCCTTAGACGTGCGAATGCTATATTCTCGCCTTCCCTTCCTTTCAGCTCCGAGTGCTCCCAGGTTCATCCACTTCAGTGAGCTGACCACCACCTCCGTCAATGTGTCCTGGGGGGAGCCGGCCTTCCCCAACGGCATCATTGAGGGCTTCCGTCTGGTCTATGAGCCCTGCACGCCGGTAGACGGTAAGCAAAGCCCCGCCTCTCGCTTAGGTAGGCGGGGTTAACTGCATGGCGGAAAAGCGGCTGCAGCTGAGACGATATGTTTGCAAATGATCTGTTGCTATGGCGCCAAGATGCAAAATAAATATCCCGCCTCTAAAGTACTGCGTGTATTTCCGTGTACTCCTGTGTTGCGATCCCACATGGCCTGGCCCTTGTAAGACTCTGCTCTGAATGTGGTCTGTCTGTCCAGAGTCCTCAGTGGCCTGTGTCGACTGTCTTCACTCCCCACCCCCCCCAGGCGTCAGTAAGACAGTGACGGTGGACGTGAGGGGGGGTGGCCCCCTGTGGCTGAAGCTGAGAGATCTGGCCGACGGCATCACCTACAACTTCCGGATCCGGGCCAAGACCTTCATCTACGGGCCTGAGGTGGAGGCTAACATCACAACTGGGCCGGGAGAAGGTAACGTGCATGTGTGTGTGTGTGTGTGTGTATTTTAAAATCATGCTTTCCATTTAATGCTGAATTGCTTTTCTTCAGGCGCCCCTGGACCTCCTGGAGAACCCTTCATCACGCGGTACGGCTCCGCCCTGACCATCCACTGGACCAGCGGGGACCCAGGCCGTGCCCCCATCACGCGCTATGTCATCGAAGCGAGACCGTCAGGTGTGTGTGTGCCTCGCCGGAACCGTTTTAATCCTTTTAATCCTTGTTTTAATCCTTGACCCTCTTCCCTTATTCAAATTGATATCAAACTATCCGTTAACAAAGTTTTTTCCTTCGACCCACACGCTCCGCCTACTTTGCAGATGAAGGATTGTGGGACATCTTAATCAAGGACATCCCGAAGGAGGTGACATCACACACGTTCAGCATGGACATCCTGAGGCAAGGGGTCAGCTACGACTTCAGGGTGATCGGAGTGAACGACTACGGCTATGGCTCGCCAAGTTTACCGTCTCCTTCCATATCAGGTGAGCTTTCAGAGACTTCTCCATTGGAATTTTTCTGAATGCTTCTCAGATATCACAGAAACCCAATAACCGTGAATTCATTTTTCTTTGTGTGTTTTATATCCAGCACAAAAAGTGGCACCTTTCTATGAAGAGTGGTGGTTCCTGGTTGTGGTGGCTTTAGTGGGGCTCATCTTCATCCTCCTGCTGGTTTTCATCCTCATCATCAGAGGACAGAGCAAGAAGTATGCCAAGAAGTCCGAATCAGGTGAGCGCACAGTATTTAAACGCTATAAAAGGAGCGGCTGCGGCGTGTGGCCGTGAAGCGGAGTGGGGGGGGGAGGGGGGGCATGCTTGTTAATTCCGTGCGGAGCTGACATCAGCGGGTATTTCCTTTTATTCATCGCTGTTTAGCTGCCGTGCAGGAAGGAGGTCCCTGCAGGTCGCTGCCCATCTCTCTGACTGACAGGAAAAACAAAGGGCCTCCTTCTCACTCCCAAAAAAGGAGCTGTCATTGCCTCCATATCCCCCCCCCCCAGGATGAGTGTGTGTTTGTAGATTTTTTTTTTTTTTTTTTTTTATCTCCGCTGTCTTTCTCCAGCATCCCTCAGCCCATCATGAAATCTATGAAGTTATTGCATTGCTTCGCTTCGAGACAGAGAGAATGGTCTTTCACTGAAGAAATGCAGTTCACATTTTTTTTTTTTGTTCCAGTTGCTCCTCCCTGGTGTTGATCTGATTGCGCGACTGGCCTCTCCCCCTCTCTCTCTCCAGGTAACGGCTCCAACTGTAACGCTCTGACCCACGGAGACATGGTCAGCCTGGACGAGGGCCGCTTCCCGGCTCTGGAGCTCACAACCGGAGGCTGTCTGTGAAAAACTCCTTCTGCAGGAAGAACGGCATCTACACCAGGTCGGTGAGCCGCGCCGACGGTGCTCCGAGTCCGCCTGATGTCAAAATGAAACATAAATAAATAGATAAATGACTTCTGGGAAATATCTGGGCGATCCACAGAAAGGTGCTTCACAAAAATAAACATAAATCACTCCCTCATTCCCTCACTGGTGTGATTTGGAGAAGACGGGGGCGCTCCCAAAGAGATTAGCATTCCTGAGTGTGACTGTGTGTGTGTGCAAGAGTCCTCATGTCCATATGGTGGAAGGTTTATTGATTTGTGATAAATTAGTATTTTCCATGCACGTGGAGTTGCCTCGGGGACG
>NC_090917.1:38329-147072 GCF_040956055.1 Brachionichthys hirsutus
CGTTGATAGCCTTTATTCACCGCGAACAGCGTTAGCACAGCGTTAGCACAGCGTTAGCATTAGCAACCCCCGTGGCATGCTGGGTAACGGACGTGGCGACTTCCGTTGTAAACAAGCTATCGCTGGCTCGTCAAAACGGAGCTTTTATTGTTAGATTTTCTGAATTATCTCGATAATAAAGACGGTCCCTGTGTGTGTGTGTGTGTTGTCTTTCTTATATGATGTAGACGAGGCGTTAACCGGTCGTTGATAGCCTTTATTCACCGCGAACAGCGTTAGCACAGCGTTAGCACAGCGTTAGCATTAGCAACCCCCGTGGCATGCTGGGTAACGGGAACGTACCGTTCTCGCGATATTTTGATTTCAAACGTTTGGAACATTTCCGGTGTTATTCCAGAAACAGCCACAGGAGGGCGAACGCGGCCGCTTCAGTGAGCGTCTGAAGCTGACAAAAAGCGTAAATATGCACACAAACAAATGTCTTAACAACTTTTAACTTGGCACACTTATAGATGACATATGTGGCTGAAACTGACGTCACGGAAAAGTGGGTGTGACTTACGGTGACGAGGTTATGGACGTGTAAAGGTTTAATTTGGTCATATTTCAAGAACGGAAGGTCGTACATAGGCGGGGGTTGGACCGGCGTGTTCAGCATAGCCGAATTGTGGCGGGTAGACTCACTTCTCAAGTCTCTACAACGTACGGTTAGCGCGATATTTCAATTTCAAATGTTTAGAACATTTCCGGTGTTATTCCAGAAACAGCCACAGGAGGGCGAACGCGGCCGCTTCAGTGAGCGTCTGAAGTTGACAAAAAGCATAAAACAACAAATATCTTTCATTAGCTTTTATTCCAAGTGCAAACATAGAGAGCCTTAAAATAGCATGCATATATACGAGAAGAACCCATTCAAGGAGGAACCGACGGGAAGACGCAGGTTCTTAGAACATCAAACACACACAGCAGGTCCCGGTCCTGTGACATCATCACGGCAAACCAAAAGGACTCAAGGGGGCTGAACTCCCGCCAGGTGTCTGTCCGATCAGGTACCCGTCAGCAGGTCTAAATGTTGACGGTCCCGGTTCGGGGTCAGTAACACATTTCTACATTTTTCTGTCCACAATAATAAGCATGGTCACCACTGCAGAACCGAGACGATGAACCTCACTGTCCAGAAACTACTTCCGAGTTCCCCTGTAGCCCAAATACAAAAATGGGATGTGATGTTTCTGGTGGTCTGAGGCATCATGTCTGTATCAATATTATTGATTTTTTATTTAACTCTGATCATGGATCACTTCAAGTCCAGGAGTATTCAGGCGCACTAGATGTGATGCAGGGAACCTTCCCAACTGTCTGGTTGGACAGAATTGTATTTAAATTATATTCAATAAATTAATTAGTCAAAGCCCTTTTTGGCTCACATCCAGTCAAAGTCTGCAAAGTTCATGGAGAGAGAAGCTTGTTTTTTTGTTGCATTGAAGATAACAGTCGATGCCATGGCTCCGAGGAGACGCGGCGTTGCACCAGCAACTTCAGCACACAGAGGTGTCAGGCGAGCCAATCAGCAGTGCGGAAAGAGAGACAGAGTGATGATATTAATCCCTTTAATATTCAAAGTTGTGAGTTTGAGGCTCCGTCAGAGCAACAAGGAGACATCTCTTCTATTTTGAACCAATCGGATTGGAGCCTTTAATGTTTTGTTTTTTTAGGTTGACAGAAGGAACTTTTGAGTGAAAGTAGAAGTAAAGAAGTTCTTCATGTCGTTCTAAATGATTGGAAGTGTCTACACTGACCTCTGACTCTACAGAGTGCTGCTGAGGATCTCTGACACCTGGGAGTTTGTTTGGTCATCTGAATCGATTTCCTGTTTGGAGGCTCCCTCTGGCTCCTCCCCTCCAGACTCAATGACCTTCGCATCCTCACAGCTCATTCTTTTGTTGTCAGGTGACATCTTCTTACATGGCTCCACAAAGATCCTTCGGATGTGGGTCCGTGGCTCCAGATCTCGCATCGGCCGGTTCTCTAGGGTGCAAGAAGCGTGACTAACATGGATGGGGGGTAACTCCTGGCGCAGAGGGAGGTCCGGGTCCAGCTGCTTGGTGTAGACACCTTCAGATAATGACCCGCTGTGACCCCGGAGCCACCGGGGCCCGCTGAAGTACTGGCCCCGGTGGCTCCGGGACAGAAGTTTGCGTTTAGCAGGGGCACTGACTTTGATGGCAGCGGCCCCTATGTGGTGGGGGTTGGAGAGAGAGAGGCTCTCCAAAGTCTTGGTGGTGTCGGACAATGCTGGGGAGATAGGGAGGAACAGAGGAAGGTCTTTGGATAACCTGGGGGACAGGGGCACGGACAGAGAACTGGGAAGGGTCCTGGAGAAGGTGGGAGTTGGAGTGAAGGCTTTGGATTGAGAAGAGTGTTGGGAGAGAAGAGGTGAGAAGAGAGCAGCATCTTTAGATTCAGGGTCCTTGCCCAGCGGGGACAGGGGGTGGTCTTTGGAGCGGCAGACGCCGGACCTGATAGAAGACCCAAAAACAGAGTTTCATTTCAGGATGAACACTGAAATGTTTTGACACTCAGACCATTACCTGTGCTCCTGGATCTGGAGCACATCTGGAGCGCTACCGCTCAGACAGTACATGGCCTGCTGGGATAGTTCCTGGGGTGGAGAATAGAGAAGGTCCAGCTCACGGGGGCTCAGGGCATCGCTGGAGTCGTAGTCGCTGTCTGCCGGCAGGAAAACCTCCGAGGAGCCGTCTTCGTCTGGGCCAAGGAGAGAGTCTGACGGACAGGGTTAGGGTTAGGGTTTGTGGAAGACATTGAAACTGGAGCTGGTGATGACTCACCACTAATGGCTTTCCATCTGTGGAGTTCGGGTGAAGGTGTGGGCAGGTAATCCATGGAGGAGGTGGAGTCTGTCTTCTGGCTGGAGTGGCTCTTTTGAACACTGGTATCCACCAGGTAGGTAATGGGGATGCCCCCGTGGGGCTCTTTGTAGCGAGCGTACTGCAGGGCATCCGTGATCCAGCGGAGATCTCGACGCATCTCGTCCAGTTGCTACGGAAGGACGGAGGCACCAGCGGGAATAACACGGGAGCACGTTTGACATCAGACAGAACAATCCTCCCGGTTGGGTTACCTGGATGTAGTCCAGGATCAGCTGGTGCCTCTGTTTGGCTGTGGTCACCTCACTGTCAGTGATGGCTTCTCGCAGTGCCTGCTGGGTAATGAGGGCATCCAAGTCGAGGACAGAGGACAGGCGACAGTACAGACTGATGAACTTGTCTTTGTAGGCACAGAAATGACCTGAAGGGTGAAGACACTGATAAGTTCTGTCCGTGGTGCTGCAGAACCTGGACCCGTGTCCCTCAACACTGATGTCCATATCACTAGCATTAGCATTTATAGCTTCATATAGCAGCTCTTTAGTCAGTGTCTTGTTCAGCACCTTATGTTACGTTATGTTTTTGACTCTCTCTCTCTCTCTCTCTCTCTCTCTCTCTCTCTCCCCAGCCGGTCCAGACAGATGTCCGTCCACTATGAGTCTTAGGTTCTGTCCAAGGTTTCTGCCTGTTAAAGGGAAGTTTTTCCTTGCCTCCATCTCCAAAGTTCTTGCTCTTGTGGGTCAAGTTCTTTCCCTGCTAATCCTGTAAAGTCCTTGAGATGACTTTTAGTTATGATCTGGCGCTACAGAAATAACATTGAACTGAATAAGCAGGTTGTAGAAACCAGTCAAGTTAATCCTTGGTGGCTGATTTCATCATCGAGACTATTTCACACCTTCAGTTCTAACTGGCTGGTGAGGACTTTCAGGTATTTAAACTGCTGTGAGAGTTTGATCCGAGGGGCTGAACATGTGATCAGGATGTCGGTGTGAAATGTCACTGAGGGGTGTTACCAAGTTCAAACATCTGCAGAGGGAGGTGGAGGAACCCTGACAGCGGGCTGTAGGGGTTGCACTGCCCGGGGGCGGAGCAAACTATGTCGGGCGTCGGTAGCAGGAGCAGGAAGGAGATGCCGTAACCGAGCTCGATCACCTCCTGACTGTAGAGACGGTAGTGACGGGCCTGAATGCAACCAACAACACGTGAGCAGTCCTACAAGAACGTCTGATTACTTGAATTTTATGTTACTAATCGCCAGACGGAGCAGCACCATTAATCTCACTGTGTAGCCCCCATGCAATGACAATAAAGGCGTTCTATTCTATTCTATGATTCGTAGAATCACGTAAACAAAGTGACCATCTGTCTTCTGATCGATAACAATGGGCGTGTCACCTGGTGCGCAGGTACGGTGATGAGTTTCAGCAGAGATTTGATTGCCATCTGCAGCTCAGAGAATAGTAAAGGGGTGGAGCTTTCAGGCCTAAGTCCCGCCTCCATGTGCTCCCTTTGTCCTGCAGCCGACAGGGTCTGGATCCAATCCCACTCCTCACTGAAGACACACACATCCAGACTCACTAAGGTAGACAGCAAGACAGGTGTGACACGCAAAACTATTTCACAAATGATCATGAACCTGGGAGAAGGGGTGGAGTCTAATCCCAATGTAATTCCAGGTTATCCTGGTCCTGGAGTCAAAATATCGGAGGTGATTTGTAACCCTACTTGTCATTTCATAATTCTACTTGCTTTCATTTGATGTACGGATTTCGTTATTTAGAACTGTTCCTTCACGGGTCTCATGGCGTTCCTGGGGTGTGGCTCCATTCATGGTTCCCACCCCAGCAGCAAATGCCCACGAAAGGAAGCACACTGAAAATAACGTATTAACCATGCTGATGGTTTAGGAGGGTTAGACCCAGTTCCTATTCGGACCCAGGTTTCCATGCCCAACCCAAACTGGAACCTGAGAACATTCTGACAGCTCATCGTGTGACGTACCTGGACACGTTGGCATTGTCCCGTATGCGGGTGTGACACAGCATGTTGGGGGTCTGCTGGGAGACCAGGACTTTAATCTGGTCTACAGAGCTGCTGAGCTTCAGGTACCCCAGGTAGAGGCCCGGGGCCAACCGGTGAGTGCTGCGTCGGTGGTACGCCAAAATGTCCTGGGGGGGGGGGGGGGGGGGGTGAACACAAACTGAGGAGAGGAGGCTGTCATCAGCCTCGTTATTACCTTGACTTAGCCTACAGCCTACAGAGCCCCCTGGAGAGCATCCTGGTGTACTGCATCACGGTGTATTACTGCATCACGGTGTAGTACTGCATCACGGTGTATTACCGCATCACGGTGTGGTACCACACCACGGTGTATTACTGCATCACGGTGTAGTACTGCATCACGGTGTAGTACTGCATCACGGTGTATTACCGCATCACGGTGTGGTACCACATCACGGTGTAGTACTGCATCACGGTGTATTACCGCATCACGGTGTAGTACTGCATCACGGTGTGGTACCGCATCACGGTGTGGTACCACACCACGGTGTATTACTGCATCACGGTGTAGTACTGCATCACAGTGTAGTACTGCATCACGGTGTATTACCGCATCACAGTGTGGTACTGCATCACGGTGTAGTACTGCATCACGGTGTGGTACTGCATCACGGTGTGGTACTGCATCACGGTGTAGTACTGCATCACGGTGTGGTACTGCATCACGGTGTATTACTGCATCACGGTGTAGTACTGCATCACGGTGTAGTACTGCATCACGGTGTGGTACTGCATCACGGTGTGGTACTGCATCACGGTGTAGTACTGCATCACGGTGTAGTACTGCATCACGGTGTAGTACTGCATCACGGTGTAGTACTACATCACGGTGTAGTACTGCATCACGGTGTATTACTGCATCACGGTGTAGTACTGCATCACGGTGTAGTACTGCATCACGGTGTAGTACTGCATCACGGTGTAGTACTGCATCACGGTGTGGTACTGCATCACGGTGTAGTACTGCATCACGGTGTGGTACTGCATCACGGTGTAGTACTGCATCACGGTGTAGTACTGCATCACGGTGTATTACTGCATCACGGTGTGGTACTGCATCACGGTGTAGTACTGCATCACGGTGTGGTACTGCATCACGGTGTGGTACTGCATCACGGTGTAGTACTGCATCACGGTGTGGTACTGCATCACGGTGTAGTACTGCATCATGGTGTAGTACACAGCAGTGGAGAGGAAAACCCTGCAGAGAGTGATCAACACAGCCTAGAAGATCACCGGCTGCTCTCTGTGTGTACTAAACAATACAACTACTACTGTGTGTACTAAACAATATAACTACTCACCATGTGTACTAAACAATACAACTACTCACCATGTGTACTAAACAATACAACTACTCACCATGTGTACTAAACAATACAACTACTACTGTGTGTACTAAACAATACAACTACTACTGTGTGTACTAAACAATATAACTACTCACCATGTGTACTAAACAATAGAACTACTCACCATGTGTACTAAACAATAGAACTACTCACCATGTGTACTAAACAATATAACTACTACTGTGTGTACTAAACAATACAAATACTCACCATGTGTACTAAACAATACAACTACTACTGTGTGTACTAAACAATACAACTACTACTGTGTGTACTAAACAATAGAACTACTCACCATGTGTACTTAACAATATAACTACTCACCATGTGTACTAAACAGGACAACTACTCACCATGTGTACTAAACAATAGAACTACTCACCATGTGTACTAAACAATATAACTACTCACCATGTGTACTAAACAATACAACTACTCAACATGTGTACTAAACAATACAACTACTACTGTGTGTACTAAACAATACAACTACTACTGTGTGTACTAAACAATAGAACTACTCACCATGTGTACTAAACAATACAACTACTCACCATGTGTACTAAACAATATAACTACTCACCATGTGTACTAAACAATAGAACTACTCACCATGTGTACTAAACAATATAACTACTACTGTGTGTACTAAACAATACAAATACTCACCATGTGTACTAAACAATACAACTACTACTGTGTGTACTAAACAATACAACTACTACTGTGTGTACTAAACAATAGAACTACTCACCATGTGTACTTAACAATATAACTACTCACCATGTGTACTAAACAGGACAACTACTCACCATGTGTACTAAACAATAGAACTACTCACCATGTGTACTAAACAATATAACTACTCACCATGTGTACTAAACAGGACAACTACTCACCATGTGTACTAAACAATATAACTACTCACCATGTGTACTAAACAGGACAACTACTCACCATGTGTACTAAACAATGTAACTACTCACCATGTGTACTAAACAGGACAACTACTCACCATGTGTACTAAACAATAGAACTACTCACCATGTGTACTAAACAGGACAACTACTCACCATGTGCAATAACTAATGTATTCTATTTCTTTATGCAAAGTACTGGACAATCTCACTGCATGCACTGATCACTTTAAATTTGTGTCTTTTTATTCTGCTTGAACCTGCTTGAATTTTCTGTTATTACTGAACTTTATGTTGTACTACGCTCCTAATCTCTTTGCGTAGCCACTATGCAAGGACAATAAAGGCTTTCTATTCTATTCTATTCTACAGCTGGGGTGCATGATCTAAGAGACTTAGTATCGGCACAAGCTCATTTCCACTCCCGCAGCTTGACGTTATCTGATGAGTTAATAACAAGTCAGAAAAGTTTTGTCGATCCTGAATAGAAGCCGTGAAAATGATCATCTCATTAAAAGCAGCAAAAAAAAAAAGAGCTGCTGGAACTTTCGATGAAAGCAAGCCCATAAAATGGTCTGAACAGCATCTCTGGTGGTGCTGACCCCCCCAGCGATGAATCCGCGTCAGTCTGTTCTTCACTTCCTTACCTGCATGGTGATGATGAGGATGTCCAGGGCGTACGGCTCCTCAGGTGTGGACAGAGACTTCCTCTGACTCTGCAGTTTGGTCACCTGCAACCACTTTCCGCTGGCCAGAGCGTGTTGTGTGTCCGTGTCCCGGATGGTGACCAATAAAACGTTACCGTGCCGATCCCTGATGGGCTCGTAGTGGACTCGCCCCAGGCTGTGAGTCCCCAGGAGACTCTACAGGAAGACCACACAATTAGCCATTAGAACATTTTCACAAAATGAAACAGCCAGTGGGGCGTTGCCTGTTAGCCTAGATTGCTAAAGTTAGCTGTGCGCCTTTTACAGGTCGACCCTGTCAGCAGTAACCATTCATGCGACCTTGGTTACTGTTTCGGGTCCGACACCATCAGGCAAACTGATCAAAGACAAAAGTCAAACAAAAGATCTTGAAATTGTAACGTGGAGACCCGTGTGAGGCGCCGCAGTAGAACCGTGACAGGAAACAACGAGCTAAACCCAGACACGGGGCCAGGTGTGCCGCGATGCGTCCTGACCTGCAGCTGGCTGGTGGCCGTCAGCATCTTGTGTCTGACCTGCAGGGTGGAGGACGACGACATGGACACTGATGTACTCTGTCTCAGCCATCGGACATCCTCCCACATACAGGACAGCTGAGAGACACGAAGACAAAAACCCGACAAATTGCTCTGATTGGCGATGAGCCCGGCCGTGACTCCACCGCTCACCTGCATGATGGCGCTGATGATGGTGAAGTAAGTCCTACCTTTGTGAACCACGAGAAGTCCGTCATGAATGAGCCGCTGTAGGAGTCGTCCACCTCCACGATGGGGATCTGCTCCTCCGCCGTCACCAGTAGACTGTCTTTATGGTAGAACACGGCTGCCAGGTAGACGCCCCTGAACGCACCGTACGGAGTAATAACATTCCTTTTAATTCTATTTAAACAAAGACACATCCATCAGCAGCAGACTTTAGTTTGAGGTCTAACAAGTCCATGAAGGAAACAGTTCGGAACCACCTGGACCGCATGGCCTCCCTGCCCACACCTGCTCCTGGGTTAAGGACTTACCAGGACTTACCACCAGACTTACCCTAACCCATCGTGGAGTCTGTCCTCACCGCCTCCATCACCGTGTGGTACGCTGGCGCCACCACCAGGGACAGACACAGAGTGCAGCGCATTGTACGTGCTGCGGAGAAGGTGATCGGCTGCAAGCTGCCATCCCTCCAGGACCTGCAGGTCTCCAGGACTCGGAGGCGTGCAGGTCGGACCACAGCCGACCCTTCCCACCCTAAACATGGACTCTTTGACCCTCTCCCCTCAGGCAGGAGGCTACGGTCCATCTGGACCAGAACCTCCGGCCACAAGAACAGCTTCTTCCCCTCAGCCGTAAGACTCATGAACACTTAATAATTCTGTCTCTTGAACATTCATAACTGATAACTTGCACTGTTCTATTTGCACTGCGTGATTATACTAGTTTACTGCTGCTAATATACATCTGTGTATAGACACAGATGTATATTAGCAGCTTCGATGCAGAGCGCGTTGCTGACGCACTCCGTGGTTTGTCAGGGTTTCCGCTGTAGCAACGGTTCCTCCAGCTCACGTCCTTCTTGGAACCCCCTTCCAGGACTCGGGGATAAACAGGTAACGAGTACGAACTGCGGTGGACGGTGAACAAGTGCCGTCTCGTCCTGCCATGCCTTCACGTCTGTGAATGCATGCGACCTGCTGAGCAGGGACACTTCCGTCCTCCCCGAAGCCTCGAGGTCTCGATATCTCCGCACTTTCCTGCCGTCCGGTCCGTTTTGTTCGTCCCATCATCCCCAAGGTTTCCATGATCACATGTTCCTTCCTCCAGCCAGCCAATTGCAATACCCTCGCCTCCTCTTCGGCGAGGGTAATAACAACGCCCCCAACAGCGCCCCCCTCCTCGTAAACTGTGTGCCGCAGGCCGTCACTCCCATATGCAGTGCCAAAAGCTTGGTGTAATTTATATTAGATTAATTGTTAGTTTGCATCGGCGGTGTAAAATCATTTTATTTTTATTTTTCTAATGTTACGTTGCATCAATTGAGTTATTGAATATTGGTTTTATTTTTATTTGTATTGTTAATTGTGGATGATTTAGTCGATCTTCGTTCCTACCCTCACCTTTGGGTCACGGAGCTTTGGGCAGTGACCGAAAGAACGAGATCCCGGGTACAAGCGGCTGAAATGAGCTTCCTCCGTAGGGGGGCGGGGCTCTCCCTTAGAGATAGGGTGAGAAGCTCAGTCATCCGGGAGGAGCTCGGAGTAGAGCCGCTGCTCCTCCGCGTTGACAGGAGCCAGATGAGGTGCATCTATTCAGGATGCCTCCTGAACGCCTCCCTGGTGAGGTGTTCAGGGCACGTCCCACCGGGAGGAGACCACGGGGAAGACCCAGGACACGCTGGAGAGACATCGTCTCTCGGCTGGCCTGGGAACGCCTCGGGATCCCCCCGGAAGAGCTGGAGGAAGTGGCCGGTGAGAGGGAAGTCTGGGTTTCCCTGCTTGGGCTGCTGCCCCCGCGACCCCCCCGGATAAGCGGAAGACAATGGATGGATGGACGGGTGGATGATTTATGTACGAAGGACTTTCAACGGAAACAAGACCGCAAGAAATGCTCCTCTGAGACAGGATGTTTGATGTACTTGTACTGTAATACATGCTACTGTGTGACTGTACTTGTACTGTAATACATGCTACTGTGTGACTGTACTTGTACTGTAATACATGCTACTGTGTGACTGTACTTGTACTGTAATACATGCTACTGTGTGACTGTATTTGTACTGTGATACATGCTACTGTGTGACTGTACTTGTACTGTGATACATGCTACTGTGTGACTGTACTTGTACTGTAATGCATGCTACTGTGTGACTGTACTTTTACTGTAATACATGCTACTGTGTGACTGTACTTGTACTCTAACATTCTATCTAATAAATATATTCATTCATTCATTCATTCATTCATCAATCCCCCAGCAGAGGGAGATTTATGACCTCTACCAAATCTGACAGTATGTTTTTAACTTAGTGTATTTTACGGCATACCCGGCAGCATAGCGCTGTAGCTAGCATTTTATTAGCGTCATTATCTTCAGTTACACGTTGCACGCTTGCACTGAGGAAAATTCCTAGTCTGTGAACCGTCATTGACAATAAACCGATTCTGAGTCTGATTCTGAGATCATGAGCCAACGCCTTCGCAGCAATACAGGCTCATCACACACCTTTTCAGGGTTTTCACAAATTTGTTGGAGGAGTTGAAGAGATGTTTCAGACTTCTGGACACCGACTGCTTCCTGCTCGGGTTCTGGAGCTTTGTTACGTCTGAAAACAGAAAAAGAAATAAATGATTTCCAGACATTTGTGCTCTCGGTTCAACATTTATGAGGTCAGAGGTTCGAGTCCGTTCCCCACAGTGAATCTCATGCCACCCTTCCCTCCCCTCTCTCTCTGGACCTTCAAGGATGGCGTCGGCCTATCAGTGATTCCGATCTCCGCCCTGAACTTCGACTAATGAGGCTTTACATAATACGAGTCTGTAAACAAGTATCGCTCCTGTTCTCATCAAATACAGACCCACAGAAACCCCCCACGGCGACCAACAACAAGAACCGAGCTCATTCCACCAATACTTGAATGTTGTCTTGGTCCTGTCAGATACAGTTTGGATCATGGTACCAGGATCCTCATCAAGCACGCACAAGAACCCAAACTACACCGTTAATGATCAGAATATTTGAACCGCTAATTGGTTTGCATCTGTAGAGCCTCCTCTTCATTGCACTCCCTCTCACCAGATCCTGCAGGGCTATGGTGAGCGATAAGATGCCACACACATGTTGTCTCGTGTTCCAGATACCTATGACATCAGTGGTGGGCGTGGCAACACGGGACATGCAGATGACTCACCTCCACAGCAGTAGTGTGCGTGTGTCACTCGGACCTGCTGCAGCAGACGTTCCATGGCCTCGATATTCCCCCGTCTCCTGGAGTCACGACAGTCACCGTCTGTCCAACCTGAACCCAGAACCAGACAGCGATCAATCAGTGTGGGAATGATCAGGATGTGATTGATCAGTGTATTGATGAACTGACAGGAAGGAGAAGCCGATGGGGGCTGGGAGGGGGCAGATAGACCCCAGCCCTTCATATTATATGCCGACACTCTGACGTAGTAAAGGCGACCCTGAAATGTAAAAGCACATTTGTTAATATAAAGAAAGTAAAGACTGCTCATTGTATGCAGATTCACTGATACTACATGACCAGAAGAGTCTACTGTACCTTCGGCTTGTCCCATGAGGGGTCAAAATAGCAAATCCCAAGAGAGTATATGGGCCCCCACATCCCAGGAAAAACTCCACATCCGCATGCTATCGCTAGCCAGCAGCAGCTTGCAGCTTCCCCAAGCTCACTCGCTCAGTTCACATGTTCAGCGAGTTTTTTTTAGTTTCACCTTAAATTGTGATTTTTTTATTTGTACATCATCAAATTAGAACCTGGCAACTACCGCCCTGTTTCCATCCTTTGTTCCATCTCAAAGGTTATGGAGAGAATAATCCAGGAGCAAATCAACCGCGACCTCACCGAGCATAACCTGCTCTTTGAATTCCAATCGGGCTTCAGAACATCCCACTCCACTGACACGTGCCTCATATATCTGACCGACTACGTCAAGCGTGAAGTAGACTCGGGCAAAAACTGCGGCATGGTCATGCTGGACCTCCAGAAGGCCTTTGACACCGTTAACCATTCAATCCTATTGAATAAACTAGGGGCGATTGGTTCTGATAGCACATCAACAAACTGGATGAAATCGTACCTAGAGGGACGAGAACAAATGGTGGACATAAACGGAACTATGTTCTCGTCTCGTTTTATGATTTATTATGTTCCTTTTTTATTTATCAATGCATTGTGTTTGCATTCATCATTTATTTACGTGTTTCTTTACATTATTTAGTTGTTTTTTGTTTATTTGGGGTATGAACCAATATGTTTTTATGTTCATTATTATGGGGCTGAGCTAGCTTAAGGGATAAATTAAGGACTTTCAATGGAAACAAGACCGCAAGGGCTTTTTAGAAATGCTCCTCTGAGACAGGATGTTTGACTGTATTTGTACTGTAATACCTGCTACTGTGTGACTGTACTTGTACTGTAATACATGCTACTGTGTGACTGTACTTGTACTGTAATACCTGCTACTGTGTGACTGTACTTGTACTGTAATACATGCTACTGTGTGACTGTACTTGTACTGTAATACCTGCTACTGTGTGACTGTACTTGTACTGTAATACATGCTACTGTGTGACTGTATTTGTACTGTAATACCTGCTACTGTGTGACTGTACTTGTACTGTAATACCTGCTACTGTGTGACTGTACTTGTACTGTAATACATGCTACTGTGTGACTGTATTTGTACTGTAATACCTGCTACTGTGTGACTGTACTTGTACTGTAATACATGCTACTGTGTGACTGTACTTGTACTGTAATACATGCTACTGTGTGACTGTACTTGTACTGTAATACCTGCTACTGTGTGACTGTACTTGTACTGTAATACATGCTACTGTGTGACTGTACTTGTACTGTAATACCTGCTACTGTGTGACTGTACTTGTACTGTAATACATGCTACTGTTTGACTGTACTTGTACTGTAATACATGCTACTGTGTGACTGTACTTGTACTGTAATACATGCTACTGTGTGACTGTACTTGTACTGTAATACATGCTACTGTGTGACTGTACTTGTACTCTAACATTCTATCTGATAAATATATTCATCATCATCATCTCTGCATCCACTGTGTCTTTAACCTTCTCAGTGTATTTGTTGATAAGCAGGATGTGTGTGTGTGTGTGTGTATGTGTGTGTGGACTGGTGAGGACTGCAGTGACTGTGTGTGATGACGATGATGAAGAGCGATGCTGTTGTTACCGTGGTGAGGCCATTGATGATGCACTTGAGAGTCTGCAAATTGTCCAACATCATCTCTCCAGCAAGGAGTGAGAAATCCTTCAGACAGCTCCACTCCACTCCACACACACACGCACACACACACGCACACACACACACACACACACACACACACACACGCACACACACGCACACACATTTTCATCTCAGAATAAAAACTTCACATTCCTGCTCAACAGATAATGTTACTGAAATGTAATACCCCAACAATCACTGATCTGGCATCAGTTCCATCTCGTCGCTGCAGCAGCTACTTGTGTACTAGTACCTCTGTATTTGGTGACCACGGTGGCGTTGAGGCCTTGCGGCTCCTGGAAGGTGACGGTCAGCGTGCTGCTACTGCTGACGCTCAGACGGACCGACGACGGCGCCTCTGGGGGAACTGAGCAAGACCGTTATGCTGCTTCATGACATCATCAAGCTACACAACAACTTGAGAATTTGGAGAATGGTGACGTCATCAACCGGCGGATGATGACTCACGTGCGTGCTGGAAGCCGGTCCTCATGCGTCGATACAATTTGCTCCTCCACTCCCACGCTCTTAGCTGTTTGTCCTTGTGACAGTCGTCCAATGAGAGGCCGTCTCTCTGAGCCTGAGCCGTCAGGTCGGCTGCCCGTTGCTCCGCCTCCAGCACCAGAGCGTTAAGGCGAGTGTCCCGGCTCTCGATGCTCAAAACTAGACAGAGAGAGAGAGAGTTGTGAGCTTCTGACAATGATCTCTTTTTCTTTTACAATGAGAACTACTGGTTAAGATGTGGGCGGCATGGTGGTGCAGTGGATGGCGCTGTTGCCTGACAGCAAGAAGGCTCTGGGTTCGAGTCCTCTCCGTGTGCAGGTTGTGTGTTCTCTCCGTGTCTGCATGCGATTTTCTGGGTTCTACGGTTTCCTCCGAAAACATCCAGTTTAGGTGAATTGATCACTCCAAACTGTCCGTAGGTGCGAGTGGTTGTCTGTCCTGTGTATGCTGGCGACATGTCCAGGGTGTACCTGCCTCTGACCTGTAGTTGCACATATTAATTGCCTTAGTAATCTATTGTCATTCATTGTCATTTTGCATAATTTATTGTAGATTAATTGTTAGTTTGCATCGGCGGTGTACAATCATTTTATTTTTATTTTTATAATGTTACTTTGCATCAATTGAGTTATTGAATATTGATTTTATTTTTATTTGTATTTTTAAATTTGTATTGTTAATTGTGGATGATTTATGTATGAAGGACTTTCAACGGAAACAAGACCGCAAGGGCTTTTTGGAAATGCTCCTCTTAGACAGGATGTTTGACTGTATTTGTACTGTAATACATGCTACTGTTTGTCTGTACTTGTACTGTAATACATGCTACTGTGTGACTGTACTTGTACTGTAATACATGCTACTGTGTAACTGTACTTGTACTGTAATACATGCTACTGTGTGACTGTACTTGTACTCTTAACATTCTAACTAATAAATATATTCATTCATTCATATTCAGAGACAGAGAGAGAGACAGAGAGAAAAAGAGAGAGACCACAGAATGGAGGAGAACATCTGACATGATGCTGGAATCTGCTGGAACCAGGAGAAGTTGTGGATAATAAACATGACTACAAAGAGGAGCAGCGCCTCCTGCTGGCTGTGGTGGACTCACAGTGCGGGCTCTCCTTGGCGCCCGCCCTCAGCAGAAGCTTGGCGATGGGCGTGTTGTTGGTCATGATGGCGACGTCGAGCGCCATCAGACCCTGACCGTTGGGCGTGTTCAGGTCCAGCTCGTCTGCTGAAAACTGGAGCAGCAGAACCTGAACCGTGTCCAGGTCCTGCTGCTCCACCGCCTCCAGGAGACACTCACCGCCCTACGTAGACAGAAAGCAGCCATCAATCATCCATAATCAATAACATAATTAACCGTAGTCAGCCTCTACTGATCTGGTCCGGTGACAACGGCCATCAACGACCACGTTTGTTTTGACATGATGTCGGTCTCATCCAATCAGCTGATACACCTGTCAGGTGTGTGAGGCTGAGAGCCACTAACCGAGGCCTTGCCGAAGAAGTAGGCATCTTCGAAAGAGGAGGTGCTTCCACGTAGCTTCTCTGACAGGTTCCTGTAGAGACGCTTGGCGGCGCTGGGGGAGGCCGGCCCACTGGGGCCCTTCCTTGACTGGGCCAGCTGCAGGTTCTGCATCTGCTGGGTCAGAACAGCTGGGAGGCGTCTGCTGGGAGGAAAAGTCATCATACCTGTCAATGACATCATCAATCAGGAGGAGATCCAGTGAGCTCCATGTTCCTCTCCTTTGCAAAGTCAAATCCCTTCCGTCAACATTGGCATATCCGTTACTATGGAAACAAGAAGACCTTGTCTTTACAGAAATGTCTATTCAAATGTGTTTCAAACAACATTAGATGTCTGCAAACAACCGGAGACTCAGAACAAGGACTGTCAGCATTTAGGTGGACATTGGGACTCGAACTCATCACCTTCAGTATAAAATAAAGCGTAGCAATGGGGTTTAAACGCTCCTCTTCAGCTGCAGTGTCCAGGAGCAGCAGATTCTGGTTCTGCAGAACCTGGTCCAAAGTCAACGTGCACCACCCGTGTGATCAAGCCTCTGTGCTGCTGTACTTGGTGATGTTAGCTTAGCATTTTTACGACCATTAGCTTCAACATACGGGTAGTTAATGACTGGATCCTATCAAGAATGCCTTAACAGAGTGTGTGGAAGCAACGTGGCAATGAAACGAGCAGTACATGGACTGTATACTACTTACAGGAAATACTACTTTATTCAATGTCTGCAGTAATGAGAAGAACAACAGTACAGACAGATGATGGTGCTGTTTCCTCACCTGCTGCAGGTGAACAATATGGATCTGTGGATCTCTGGTTGAACCTCTGAGTCGACCTGGTGCACGCACGCGTAGAATCCTCTCAGGTGTTTCCAGGTAAACTACAACAGACCCGTCTGAAAGTTGTCCACCTCCAACAAACCCCCGTCACACACATCCTGTCAGAATTTCACCAGAGACGCGCCTCCTTGTTGCCATGATAACAAACCTCAACCAGAGGAGCAGCGGCGGCGAGCGCTGCCGCCTGACTTCACAACGACTGCAGCAAAACGCATCACAGAGTCGACCGGAACGTCGTAAATGTGATGCTGCTCCCAGTTTAAAGGGACAGATCTGCCAGATCCAACCCGAGGACTGAAACTTACTTCAAAGCTGTTGAAACTTTTACCTTCAGTCTCTTGAACCTCTAACTGGTGATTCTCACCAGAGAGACTGGAAGTTGTGGATTGGTCACGGCGCCCAACTTTGGAGCGCCGGAGGGGAGCAGCGACTCCAGAAGCCGTGGAAAAGACGCTCCCTACCGCGGAGCTCCAGCGCTGACTGACGGGACTAAACACCTGTTCATGAACGCATCACGACACATCAGCACACACACACACACACACAGCAGAGAGAGGCTGTTTGGCTGATGTTCCCAGTTATATTAAACACACGGCGACTGGTTAAACTGGTGGAGGAGGAGCAGCAGTGATGAAAGGACTGAGAACAAAAAGGAGCAGAGTGAAGAGGAGGAGGAGGAAGAGGAGGAGATGATCAGGAGGGAACTGTCACTGAAGCAGAAATAAGACTTCCATTAAACAAAGCGGAAACTGGAGCGACGATGATTAACCTGAAAGAGTCTTTAAACTAAACTAATAATTATTGACAATAAATGCAAAGCTAAAATGTAAAGGTTATGATATAAATTAAAGAAAAGGTCCAAACAAGACCAAAGTGCTGCCTAACTAGTCTGGACACACACACACACACATGTGGCTGTACAGTTCATACTACATGTGCTCATGTCTTACACATAGTATGAATATCTTGAGTATTGATCTGTTCATGCTCAGACCTTTGTAATTAACCAAATACTATGCTGGTGTGTGTGTGGTATATACAGGTATCTATGTATGTGTATATGTGTACATATGCAATAGTGGGCAGTGCCAGGGAGGGGCTTGGTGGTGCTGTAGCCCTCTTGGATAACCAGGGCACCTCTTTGGCATCACCATGCAGTGACGTGCGGTGAGGTTCGTGTCTGGTGAGGCACAGTCAGATTTACTAATCAATGAACCTGCAGCTTGTTCATCATTTTTTTGGCAACATTTAACGTGTTTTGTTTAAACATTCGTACCAGCATTTTTTACATATTGTCACAAACCTCTCATCAGTTTATGACAAAAAGGGGAGACCACACATAATCTGCGTATCTACAAGAAATTTAATGAAATTATTAAACTCTGCGTATCAGTGTGCGTGCAGCGTTGAGTGTGTGTGGGTGCGTGTGTGTTTAAGTTAAAGTTTAACTGATGTTTATGTGAGGGTCATGTTGCTGCACTCGTTAATGTGCCTTATTACGCACACCTGTTTCTGCCTCTCGCTCCTGGACCTGCGGCGTGGGGATTGGCTGCGGTCACCCCGGGCGCACCTGAGGCAGATTGAGCCAAATCGCCACCAGCCCTCATAAGCCCTGCTCCGCCCGCCGCCTCCCTTCGGACTACTCTTCGGTTCTCGTCTCTACGTGCAGCACGTCTTTCTGCCGCTCCCCGTCCCTGCTCCCCGTCCCCGTCCCCGGGTCTCGCCTTGTCCTTGCCGACCGCAGCTGATCCGTGTGCCCGGGTCCTGCGTAGCGTTTTCTTTTTTTTGTGACCGGTTTTTATTAGAGCTGGCTTTTTGGTTTTTCTTTCTCGGCTGTGTTTTTTGTTATATAGATATTTTCATTGGGCTGCAGCCGCCCCGCAGTCCTGTGTGCGGCTCCAGGATATTGTGTTAGAACAGCCCTAGAACACACCCCATAACACACCCCTATAGAACAACCCTAGAACACACCCCATAACACACCCCTATAGAACAACTCTAGAACACACCCCTATAGAACAGCCCTAGAACACACAACTATAGAACAGCCCTAGAACACACCCCATAACACACCCCTATAGAACAACCCTAGAACACACCCCATAACACACCCCTATAGAACAACTCTAGAACACACCCCATAACACGCCCCTATAGAACAACCCTAGAACACACCCCATAACACGCCCCTATAGAACAACCCTAGAACACACCCCATAACACGCCCCTATAGAACAACCCTAGAACACACCCCATAACACGCCCCTATAGAACAACCCTAGAACACACCCCATAACACGCCCCTATAGAACAACTCTAGAACACACCCCATAACACACCCCTATAGAACAACTCTAGAACACACCCCTATAGAACAGCCCTAGAACACACAACTATAGAACAGCCCTAGAACACACCCCATAACACACCCCTATAGAACAACCCTAGAACACACCCCATAACACACCCCTATAGAACAGCCCTAGAACACACCCCATAACACACCCCTATAGAACAACCCTAGAACACACCCCATAACACACCCCTATAGAACAACCCTAGAACACACCCCATAACACACCCCTATAGAACAACCCTAGAACACACCCCATAACACACCCCTATAGAACAACTCTAGAACACACCCCATAACACACCCCTATAGAACAACTCTAGAACACACCCCATAACACACCCCTATAGAACAGCCCTAGAACACACCCCATAACACGCCCCTATAGAACAACCCTAGAACACACCCCATAACACACCCCTATAGAACAGCCCTAGAACACACAACTATAGAACAGCCCTAGAACACACCCCATAACACACCCCTATAGAACAACTCTAGAACACACCCCATAACACACCCCTATAGAACAGCCCTAGAACACACCCCATAACACACCCCTATAGAACAACTCTAGAACACACCCCATAACACACCCCTATAGAACAACTCTAGAACACACCCCATAACACACCCCTATAGAACAGCCCTAGAACACACCCCATAACACGCCCCTATAGAACAACCCTAGAACACACCCCATAACACACCCCTATAGAACAACCCTAGAACACACCCCATAACACACCCCTATAGAACAACTCTAGAACACACCCCATAACACACCCCTATAGAACAACTCTAGAACACACCCCATAACACACCCCTATAGAACAACTCTAGAACACACCCCATAACACACCCCTATAGAACAACTCTAGAACACACCCCATAACACACCCCTATAGAACAACTCTAGAACACAATACAAACTTTTGCCGTCTGAGCCGCTCATGACGACTCCTTTCTGATGGCTAAATGGTCCCTGAAAGCACCATGAATTTTATTCAACTTTATCCCTTCTTTAGAACTAACTCTTTTATTTTTATACAAAACAGCCAATATCATTTAATGGTGAATTTCTGTGGTAAAAAATAAGCGAAATGGGAAAAATTAAAAAGTAGGGTGAGTGAGCCTTCATCACTGATGAAGACATCAGATGTTTATTTAAGACTTATGTTCATTCAAGTTGATGTGAGCCACTTTTTACTGGTTTACTCGCTCACATGTCTACTGGTCAAACTGTGGAGGCTAGATTATCAGGAATGTTCACCATTTACTGCTCTAAATCCCCCGTGGAAAACTACCACACACACACACACACACAGCACTGCCTCCCACCTGACCGTTTGTCCCTCTAAAAATAATATAAACTGCAAAACAAAAATGTCCAGGCTGAAAATAGGACTTATTTATTATTATATGTGTGTGCAGATCAATAATCTAAAAATTTTAATGCTTTATCGGGGGCGTAAAATACTACGTCTAACTGACTACTTATGTTTCTCTGTTAGCTTAAAGATTAGCATCACTAGAGCAAGCACCAATTTAGAATATGAATACCATTTCCACAACAAAAGGACCCCTAAGCTAAACTTTAATTTCACATTATCAGCATGTTCATTCAGTCCAGAGTATAGGGACTGCTTTAAACATTACAGTGGAACATCGGCTCTCCAACGTGATTCGTTCCGTAATAATGTTTGAAACTCTATTTCCCATAATAAATGATGTAAACTAGATGACGCCGTTCCTACGCAGCAGATAAATGTCCGTTTACACGCCTACAGAGACATTCATGTGTAACTACGTGTATCTAAACAACAGAAAACACATAAAAGTGTAAATAGTACAAACCAAAAGCATAATAATCCATGACTAAGAGCTAAAGACAACAACGGGAATAGCACAGTCTTTCTCCTACAGCCGGTCAACTCTACCTGAGGTTACTCAGGTAGACTCCGCCTCCGTTCACCTGTCTTCGGCTCACCTCGGCGCCCAGTGGCACATTTTAAACTGTTTTTTTGTTAGAAACATAACACAGTGGAACCTCGGTTCTCGATGTGAAGGTCCTGTGATGCGCCGTGGTCTTAAAGAGGAGCACCACGGATCTCTGCTCAGGACGATTTACTTTCATTATTGATGACTCATTTTACGGGATCTTTGATTTACCTTCATTATTGATGACTCATTTTACGGGATCTTTGATTTACCTTCATTGTTGATGACTCATTTTACGGGATCTTTGATTTACCTTCATTATTGATGACTCATTTTACGGGATCTTTGATTTACTTTCATTATTGATGACTCATTTTACGGGATCTTTGATTTACCTTCATTATTGATGACTCATTTTACGGGATCTTTGTGCATTCGAAGACATAGAAGTCCATTATGAAACCATTCCAGCTTTTCGTGGCTCTGTTGTATCTTTCACTTATCTTTTGGGTTCTCTGTGGAGTCCAGGATTTAAAGCCGTCTGTGTTTGAAGCTCTAATGCAGTGGTCCCCAAACTACGGCCCGCCTCCACATTTGGCGGGCCGTAATTTTAATGATGATCACATACGACCAGAAAGGTAATGTGCAATGGACTTTTTTTCTGTGATGAACCCGGAAAGGGTTATTTAGTTATTATTTATTTTATTAATAGTGTTATTATTTATTTCCCGACTTTTTTTCTGTGAAGAAAGGGTTATTTGATGTCTGTCTGGAAAACAATAAATGTTTAGGCACACTGTTCCTGTACAAACTGACCCCGGCCCCCCATCAGAGAAGGAAAAGGTGAATGTGGCCCTCACAGGAAAACGTTTGGGGACCCCTGCTCTAATGTGTCTCTGCCATGTGATTTTGCAGAGGTTTTTAAGACACTCGGTGGGAGATGCATTCATTCTCAGAAAGATGTTGAACAGCTTCGGTCTTATGTGGTTTTCTCACTCGGTGGTCTTCAGCACTAAGAAACAGCTCCTGCCAGCCTCTGGCGGCAGCAGCTCATTGGTTCAGAGCAGCTCTGTTTCCATGGCTCCCAATGAGGACCAACAGGTGAGGGGAGGGGGGGTATTGTGCGGTTGAACACAAAACGTTTAACATTTGTTCTGTGGTTTTTATCTTTTTTCCTCCTGCTCAGCCACCATCACTGTTCACACACCCTTCTCACCAGCGCTGTGTCAAATCTGAACCCCAGTAACACCAGTAGAACCATTAAGCAGTCAGACGGACAGAGTGGTCTTATGAGCTGTTGATCTTCTGGAGAGCCCGGTCTCCTCTTGAAATAAATCCAGACTCCCTGGTCCAGCTATGTTGGATCCAACCACTGGAACTTTCTTTACTCGCCAAGCTAACACCGCAGCTAAGCTAGCCGAGTGAACCCCCAAGAGCCTCGCGGTGACGCGCACACGCAGCGTAATGATTTACACTAGCCGGAACACACCGGGACACGCGTGCAGCCGGGACAGGTGTTAGGTTGCCGACCCCTGTATTAGAGGACGCAGTTATTTATTCATATTTAGTCGATTAATAGATATCAATATGGTATAAGAGTTGGTTGAATTCAACCATGGATGGATGGATGTCAGAAAGACATTAACCTTTGTGGGTATTTACTCTCTCTCTCTCTCTTTCTCTTGCCCTCGGCACGGTAACGGTAATGGTTACTACACAAGCAGTGATTGGCTGAATCACTACAGCGAGAGCTCAGATTAAAGGCAAAGAAACATTGACAGGGTTTTAGAATTAGTTTAGAGATTTAAAAACACTGTTGTCTCATGTAACTATTGACAATGGTATTGATGACATCATTTACCAGATGCTTCTGCTCTACCTCGAAACAATGTGTTAGTTTAGTGCAGTGGTTCTCAAATGGTGGGGCACGGTGCGATGTCAGGGGAGGCGCCTGTGACTGCGGAGAAAATGCTTTTTTTGCCTTATGAGATTAAAGTGTAATTGCACATCCACTCCAGTAGTTGGCAGTGGCGCCCTGATTGTCAGAGTGCATGCAGGCAGCATTAGCAGAAGAAGAGCGGTTGTAAACCAACAATCTACGGTGGGAGACGAAGGAAGAGCTGACTTCCTCATTTCGCTAAAAGCACAATTCTTTTTTCATTTTGGTTTTGTAGGTTAAAGTGTTTTATATTTTATGCTCCCTAGTTAATGTTGCTGATCAATTTTAATTTATTATTATTTATTGATGTTATTTAATTTATTATTTAATTGTATAAATTGTAGTTTAGGGATTAAAATGTCAGGCAAATTGATGCACTTCAAATATTTTCTGTTGCAGACTAAATAAATGGTAATAAAGTTATTCTATGTTGTAAGTTGATCTATATTTCTTTCTTTTTCATATTTCTTTGTATGTGAATAAGGATACAAGAGTGTTTTGTTTTTTTTCGGGGGGGGGGGGGGGGGGGGTGCGCGAAATGTTTTTTTCTTCCTAGGGGGGGCTTGACGGAAAATAATTGAGAAGCACTGGTTTAGTGAGAGACTAGAGTAAGATCCCTCCAATCACCGGTCGGAACAGTCTAGGGGGGCAAAAGGGCCAAACTGTCGGTAGCTAACTCCTCCTCCTCTAGTTAACTCCTCCTCCTCCACAGCAGCAGAAAATGAGGGTCGGCCTTGATCCACCAGTTAAACTTCACCATGTAAAAGACAAACCAAACATAACGGGCCGTCCCTCAGAACCCTGCAGATCCAAAAGGTATAACGGACCGTCCCTCAGAACCCTGCAGATCCAAAAGGTATAACGGACCGTCCCTCAGAACCCTGCAGATCCAAAAGGTATAACGGACCGTCCCTCAGAACCCTGCAGATCCAAAAGGTATAACGGACCGTCCCTCAGAACCCTGCAGATCCAAAAGGTATAACAGACCGTCCCTCAGAACCCTGCAGATCCAAAAGGTATAACGGACCGTCCCTCAGAACCCTGCAGATCCAAAAGGTAAAACGGACGTCCCTCAGAACCCTGCAGATCCAAAAGGTATAACGGACCGTCCCTCAGAACCCTGCAGATCCAAAAGGTATAACGGACCGTCCCTCAGAACCCTGCAGATCCAAAAGGTATAACGGACCGTCCCTCAGAACCCTGCAGATCCAAAAGGTATAACGGACCGTCCCTCAGAACCCTGCAGATCCAAAAGGTAAAACGGACGGCCCTCAGAACGCTGCAGATCCAAAAGGTATAACGGACCGTCCCTCAGAACCCTGCAGATCCAAAAGGTATAACGGACCGTCCCTCAGAACCCTGCAGATCCAAAAGGTATAACGGACCGTCCCTCAGAACCCTGCAGATCCAAAAGGTATAACGGACCGTCCCTCAGAACCCTGCGGGCTCACGCCAGATCCGAAAGGTAAATGTTAACAGTTGTATGAAACTGAAAACCTCGCAGGAGAACAGAACTGACCTTTTCCTGGAGTCATGCTTTCCAGTTGTCCCCAGACTCTGAGGAAGACATAGAAGGCACTGGTGAGTCTCCACCACCAGACACTGGTGTCCACTGAGGAAGCGTCGCGTTAGAATAGAACTGCCATTGATTGGATTTGGCAGCGGCAGTGTGTTGTTGCATTATTGATTTATAATTGAATTGCTCATCAGTGAAACAGCTTGCATTTGAAGCATAGGAAGATATTAAGTGTTTGCACGATGATGATGTTATTTGTTTGATCACCATGGCAGGGAAAGAGTTCCCTATCCTGTCTCTTCTACAGGAAATAGTTCCCTATCCTGTCTCCTACAAAGGAAAGAGTTCCCTACCCTGTCTCTTCTACAGGAAAGAGTTCCCTATCCTGTCTCTTCTACAGGAAAGAGTTCCCTATCCTGTCTCCTACAAAGGAAAGAGTTCCCTATCCTGTCTCCTACAAAGGAAAGAGTTCCCTACCCTGTCTCTTCTACAGGAAAGAGTTCCCCACCCTGTCTCTTCTACAGGAAAGAGTTCCCTATCCTGTCTCCTACAAAGGAAAGAGTTCCCCACCCTGTCTCTTCTACAGGAAAGAGTTCCCTATCCTGTCTCCTATAAAGGAAACAGTTCCCTATCCTGTCTCCTATAAAGGAAAGAGTTCCCTACCCTGTCTCTTATAAAGGCTAGCGAGGAACAATCCATCAGGTTCTGTTGGATTAAACTCACCTGGGCGCGGCGTTCCTTCTTCCTGCCTCTCTCCAGTCGACCCGGCAGCCTCAGGTGAAGAAACCACTCGTCAATGGAAGCCGTCTTCCTCAAGACCACCCGGTCTCTGAGCCGCCCCGCCCTGCTTCTCTCAGCCATGAGAGAGCTCCCGACACCCCCCCTCAGATCAGGTGACCACAAGTCACACTGCACTGAACCTGGAAGAGAGAAACGGAGACACCTGTTACTGTACACCACACACTCTCCACCTTCTCCCCGAGGCTGCGTGGGTTCTCCCCGAGGCTGTGTGGGTTCTCCCCGAGGCTGCGTGGGTTCTCCCCGAGGCTGCGTGGGTTCTCCCCGAGTCTGTGTGGGTTCTCCCCGAGTCTGTGTGGGTTCTCCCCGAGGCTGCGTGGGTTCTCCCCGAGGCTGCGTGGGTTCTCCCCAAGTCTGTGTGGGTTCTCCCCGAGGCTGCGTGGGTTCTCCCCGAGTCTGTGTGGGTTCTCCCCGAGTCTGTGTGGGTTCTCCCCGAGTCTGTGTGGGTTCTCCCCGAGTCTGTGTGGGTTCTCCCCGAGCCTGCTTGGGTTCTCCCCGAGTCTGTGTGGGTTCTCCCCGAGCCTGCTTGGGTTCTCCCCGAGGCTGCGTGGGTTCTCCCCGAGTCTGTGTGGGTTCTCCCCGAGGCTGCGTGGGTTCTCCCCGAGTCTGTGTGGGTTCTCCCCGAGGCTGCGTGGGTTCTCCCCGAGCCTGTGTGGGTTCTCCCCGAGTCTGTGTGGGTTCTCCCAGAGTCTGTGTGGGTTCTCTCCATGTTCTCCCCGAGTCTGTGTGGGTTCTCCCCGAGGCTGCGTGGGTTCTCCCCGAGGCTGCGTGGGTTCTCCCAGAGTCTGTGTGGGTTCTCCCCGAGTCTGTGTGGGTTCTCCCCGAGTCTGTGTGGGTTCTCCCCGAGGCTGCGTGGGTTCTCCCCGAGTCTGTGTGGGTTCTCCCTGAGTCTGTGTGGGTTCTCCCCGAGGCTGCGTGGGTTCTCTCCATGTTCTCCCCGAGTCTGTGTGGGTTCTCCCCGAGGCTGCGTGGGTTCTCCCCGAGTCTGTGTGGGTTCTCCCCGAGGCTGCGTGGGTTCTCCCAGAGGCTGCGTGGGTTCTCCCCGAGGCTGCGTGGGTTCTCCCCGAGGCTGCGTGGGTTCTCCCCGAGTCTGTGTGGGTTCTCTCCATGTTCTCCCCGAGTCTGTGTGGGTTCTCCCCGAGGCTGCGTGGGTTCTCCCCGAGGCTGCGTGGGTTCTCCCCGAGGCTGCGTGGGTTCTCCCCGAGCCTGCGTGGGTTCTCCCCGAGTCTGTGTGGGTTCTCCCAGAGTCTGTGTGGGTTCTCTCCATGTTCTCCCCGAGTCTGTGTGGGTTCTCCCCGAGGCTGCGTGGGTTCTCCCCGAGGCTGCGTGGGTTCTCCCAGAGTCTGTGTGGGTTCTCCCCGAGTCTGTGTGGGTTCTCCCCGAGTCTGCTTGGGTTCTCCCCGGGTCTGCGTGGGTTCTCTCCGGGTTCTCCCAGAGTCTGCGTGGGTTCTCTCCGGGTTCTCCCCGGGTCTGCGTGGGTTCTCTCCGGGTTCTCCCAGAGTCTGCGTGGGTTCTCTCCGGGTTCTCCCAGAGTCTGTGTGGGTTCTCTCCGGGTTCTCCCAGAGTCTGTGTGGGTTCTCCCCGAGTCTGTGTGGGTTCTCCCCGAGTCTGCTTGGGTTCTCCCCGGGTCTGCGTGGGTTCTCTCCGGGTTCTCCCAGAGTCTGCGTGGGTTCTCTCCGGGTTCTCCCAGAGTCTGCGTGGGTTCTCTCCGGGTTCTCCCAGAGTCCGTGTGGGTTAGGGTTAGGGTTCCACCTCCGTGCTGCTCTGGTTCATGTTCCCATGATCAGGTGTCCGGCTGCACCTGCTGCTGCATTAAAACTGCATGAAAGGAGATTAAACAGCTTCTGCTGCCAGTCGATCCTTCACTTATAAAAATGCTTACAAAGTTAACTGCAGTACTTTTTCAGTAGTACTCCCTCCATTACTACATCACACTTGCCCGATGTAGACGGTTTGTATTGTTTTTTTGGATTTTCCCTAATCCTAACCCATCCCCCTGACTTTTTCAAAAAAAAATCCTATTTTGTAAAATCTGCATTCAATTCATTCACCAAAAACCCCAGTCATAAGGGGGGGGGGGGGGTATGAACCATCATGAAATGTTCTGATCCAGAATCAGGTCAGGAACAAGTATTACATTTTAACATTAAACCCATTTAAGGATTCAAGAATCAGTTAAAAATACACATCAGCTCTGATTCACTTTGACTTTTCATGTTGGTGTATAAATATGCCGAGAACAATCCTTCTGGTGCTGATCCAGATCACCATGTGGAGTGTGGACGGTGTAGATCCAGTTAGGAGGGGTGTGAGCTGCTTGGTGGAGGTCTGTGCTCTGAGCGCTTTTCTAGTTCTGTACTTTGTCCTCAGAAGAGAGATGTGTTGACAGATCTGGGATCAGCTGGACCGTGTTTTCACTCTGAACTCTTTAACATGATAACTGGACTAACATGAAGAGACTGAGGTAATGGATCAAAAACAGCCAGTAGAGGGCAGCAATACTCCGTTGCAGCATCTAGTCTGCCTGATTAGAAGAAGAAACCGTCCAAACTCCTGTCCGTTATGTGGTTGCTGCATTGAATACTGCAGTATTTTCTGTAAAAGTACACCTTTGATGACACTGAGGGTCACCTTAGACTTCGAGTCAGGTCTCACATGCAGAGTTCCAGCGGAGTCCTCCAGGACTGAGCCCACTGTGGGGGTTTGCTGCTGCTGCAGGGCTGGAGGTCAGGACGGGGACAAGGCTCGGGGACAGAAACGACAACTCCTTTCCTGGTGAAGGGGTTGACAAGTTGGACTCCCACTCTGATGACCTGGAGGGAGTGACGAGAGTGTCAGTGACAACAGCCTCAGAGAACATATGCAACACCTGTACAGGTGACGTCTGCTGTTCAGACTACTAGCGACTTTACTCCTGGCTTTTCTCCTGTGTGTATAGGCGTGGCCTCTACTCCTTCCTTCACCCTGGATCTCTTTAAAAACCTACACAAACAATCGATAGATCTCACTATAAAACAGTTGAGATATGGTAAAGAAACAAAGCATGACCACAGTTTAGTCCAGTACAGGGTAACGCCGTCTGTGTACTGGGAAGAGACAAGGCTTCCCATTACAAACTGACACCCTAAACAACTCAAAATGATACCAGGCCTTTATTTGATGTCTTTTCAGGGGCAGAGGTCTAAATTTGACCCAGAAAAGACACACTCCTTGATGCTCAGAAGTTTAGTAAAAACAAATCAAAATATTGAACCTTTAAAACTTCCATTCTAAGCCTTGCAAAAACAGACGATGGACACTACTGTCACTATTTTCGACACCTAAAAACAACTAGAGGATAGACCGTGTTTGATGTCATCGGTCGTGAGATTATAAACTTTCTCTTCACCCTTACTTTAGCTCTGGGTCCGTCGCTCCTGGCTCACTGCAGCTGGAAAAACAGGACTTGCAGTTTGGGGTAAAGGAAGATGATGAGGAGGAGTGTCTGGATGAAGCTGAGGAATAGGAAGTATGGGTGGAGTCCAGTGTCCTGGACAGCAGCAGCGAGGATGGCATACACAGCCATTGTTCCAGGTCAGAGAACTTCGAGTAGCTCAGCATCTCCAGGACACTGCAGGAAGAGAATCAAGAAGTACAGGATAGAATCATTTATCAGAGACATGGATAGGAAATCAAAGAGCAGGACAATATAAACATTAAGAAGTCAAAGTCAAACCATTCTAATGCCTACCTCACACCAATTAACACCTAAAGACAATTGGTAATTAGTCCTGTCCCATTAGAGAGGGTTTTTTTATTAGCTACACAATGACATCTCTGCACAGTTACAGTCACTACAAAATTTAACTTCAGGCACTCTGAAGCTAGAAAAGCACTCGGTCTCCCCATATTGTCATTTACACCAGAAATAATGGCCCTACATTTAGTTATCTAGATTCCTTAACCATGAAAACAAACCTTTAGCAACTGGGTTCAAGTGACATCATTATTAGTTCAGAAGTTACTCACTAAAAGTACACTTTCAGTAATGGTGGATTCTTCTGGATCCAGATCCAGAGCTTCAGAAGATGCAACAAACCCGTTTGTCGACGACTGATTCCACAGCATCCTGGTGAAGGCAGCCGAACCAGAACCTCCTCGGTGGAGGTAATGAATGCATAGATTCAACTCATGGCTCTGCTTCGACTGCGAGTCTGACAACGGAAGATTGAAATGTCCGACATTCAGGCGCCGACAGCTCTTAGGGAGCGGCTGGGCAGATTGTGATCACTGCTCTAAACTGCACAGCAACGGAAGATTCCTGACGAGACAACCCGCCACATGTTTAGGACTCAGGAAACAGCAGCAGGAGAACCTTTAATGAGCCGACGGCCAGCATTTCCTGGAAACAGGAATTTACTTGGGTGGAGTAAAAGTACACAGGCGAATCTCACAGCAGTTCAGATATACCATGACCGTTAACCTGATCACTCTGACTCAACACATCAATCTGTGCAGCATAGAGTAAAAAACTCCATTTCTGCCACTGTATTCTTTAACCAACATAAATATTAACGCTGAACTCAGTTACCTTTCATCACCTACTCATGGAACGTCATCTTTCTCGTCGGCAGTCTGAAAGATGCAGGACGTCCCGGAATCTCGAGATGACAGTAAAATACAAGAATCCAGAGACATCTTCAAGAGGTAAAACCACAAACGTCTTTAGTTTTCAAAAACCATAAACATTTTAAATCACAGAAATCTATAGGAGTTATCAGAAATCACAGAAATCTACAAGAGTTATCAGAAATCACAGAAATCTACAGGAGTTATCAAAAATCACAGAAATCTACAGGAATTATCAGAAATCACAGAAAGCTACAAGAGTTATCAGAAATCACAGAAATCTACAGGAGTTATCAAAAATCACAGAAATCTACAGGAATTATCAAAAATCACAGAAATCTACAGGAATTATCAAAAATCACAGAAATCTACAGGAGTTATCAGAAATCACAGAAATCTACAGGAGTTATCAAAAATCACAGAAATCTACAGGAATTATCAGAAATCACAGAAATCTACAGGAGTTATCAGAAATCACAGAAATCTACAAGAGTTATCAGAAATCACAGAAATCTACAAGAGTTATCAAAAATCACAGAAATCTACAGGAATTATCAGAAATCGCAGAAATCTACAAGAGTTATCAGAAATCACAGAAATCTACAGGAGTCATCAGAAATCACAGAAATCTACAGGAGTTATCAGAAATCACAGAAATCTACAGGAGTTATCAGAAATCACAGAAATCTACAGGAGTTATCAGAAATCACAGAAATCTACAGGAGTTATCAGAAATCACAGAAATCTACAGGAGTTATCAGAAATCACAGAAATCTACAGGAGTTATCAAGCTTGTTAAATTAGTGAGCACGTTGTCTTAATATATTTTTTCCATTGTCTTAATAAACTCCTCAGCGATTATCTTCTTCGTCGTGACGAAGTGACGTCACAAATGTGGTTGTCGCTTCCGGCACGCGTCTCGTGTCTAGCTCGCGTTAGCTGGTTAGTTAGTTAGACATTAGTTAGTAGTTTTTGTCTAGCACGTGACGTGCTATTGACGTTAACACAATCAATCAATCAAAATCTTTATTGCAGACACAATGGTCCAATTAAAAAACACACGTAACATTTACAACGTTTACACAGTAAACACAGTAATCCTATAATAACATCAGGTACCAGTGACACCAAATACCTGAGTTAAACTTCACAGCACTGAGGCTTGGCTGAGTCAGTGTTCTGATGATGTCATTCCCTGAGTCATGCAGCCGACATATACACCTGTATGCAGGTGTATAATACACCTGTATGCAGGTGTATTATACACCTGTATGCAGGTGTCTCAGCTGAGCATTAAGGGCGTTAACCCCGACACCACAGAACATCTCACTGGCGCTGGACCATCTGGGCTTCCTGAGAAGTATCCGCATGCAGTCATTGTACGCCACCCTCAACTTCTGCATGCTGGCCTGTTTGTACTTGATCCACAAGGGGGCAGTATAGAGTGGCGTACAAAAGGCCCTGAAGAGGGTGACTTTGACCGCTTCAGAGCAAAACCTAAATTTCTTCTTCAGCATGTTAGCCTGCGCATACACCGACTCGTCACGTGGTCCATTGCTGTCTAACTTAACCCTACCGGAACACACGGGTCTGCTGCCCGAGTCCAGCTGCTCTTACCTCAGCAGGATGTCTCCGGTAGAGCGCCGTTCTCTGTCCGGTAACGCGCGCCCCGCGCGCTCCCGTCGTTCTTCTACGGCTCGTCCTCCTTCTGCATCACGACCAGCTCCTCACATCCGAAACAAGGACTCCTCACGCCCACAGGTCGCACCACGCCCATTCCCCCCAGTACCGGGAACCCCCCCAGCTGGTGCGTGTCAGCAGTATGGGGGGGGGGGGGGGGCTACTGGGAACGGCCAGCGACAAGCCCAGTTAACAGTAGCAGTAGAAGTACTTCAAGAGGTACTGCAGCAGTAACAGGCTTGAATAGTATCACCACAGAACTACTACAGTAACATGAGACGCAGTACAGGACCGACAAAAATACTACAGTAACATGAGATGCAGTACAGGACCGACAAAAATACTACAGTAACATGAGACACAGTACAGGACCGACTGAAATACTACAGTAACATGAGACACAGTACAGGACCAACTGAAATACTACAGTAACATGAGACACAGTACAGGACCGACTGAAATACTACAGTAACATGAGATGCAGTACAGGATCAACAAAAATACTACAGTAACATGAGACGCAGTACAGGACCGACTGAAATACTACAGTAACATGAGACGCAGTACAGGACCAGACTCCTTTCCAAATGTTACTGCTTTGGTAGAGGCGCTAATATGCTACCGGCAGGCAGTAACGCTAGCAGGCAGTAACGCTGGCGGTAGTAACGCTAGCAGGCAGTAACGCTGGCGGTAGTAACGCTAGCAGGCAGTAACGCTGGCGGTAGTAACGCTGGCAGGCAGTAACGCTGGCAGGCAGCGCACACTAGCAGGCAGTAACGCTAGCAGGCAGTAACGCTAGCAGGCAGTAACGCTAGCAGGCAGTGCACACTAGCAGGCAGTGCACACTAGTAGGCAGTAACGCTGGCGGTAGTAACGCTAGCAGGCAGTAACACTAGCAGGCAGTAACGCTAGCAGGCAGTAACGCTAGCAGGCAGTGCACACTAGCAGGCAGTAACGCTAGCAGGCAGTAACGCTAGCAGGCAGTAACGCTAGCAGGCAGTGCACACTAGCAGGCAGTGCACACTAGCAGGCAGTGCACACTAGCAGGCAGTAACGCTGCCAGGCAGTAACGCTAGCAGGCAGTAACGCTAGCAGGCAGTAACGCTAGCAGGCAGTAACGCTAGCAGGCAGTAACGCTAGCAGGCAGTAACGCTAGCAGGCAGTAACGCTGGCAGGCAGTAACGCTACCAGGCAGTGCACACTAGCAGGCAGTAACGCTAGCAGGCAGTGCACGCTAGCAGGCAGTGCACGCTAGCAGGCAGTAACGCTAGCAGGCAGTAACGCTGGCAGGCAGTAACGCTGGCAGGCAGTAACGCTGGCAGGCAATAACGCTAGCAGGCAGTAACGCTACCAGGCAGTGCACACTAGCAGGCAGTAACGCTAGCAGGCAGTAACGCTAGCAGGCAGTAACGCTGGCAGGCAGTAACGCTGGCAGGCAGTGCACACTAGCAGGCAGTAACGCTAGCAGGCAGTGCACGCTAGCAGGCAGTGCACGCTAGCAGGCAGTAACACTAGCGCTAGCTTCAATTGTCAGCAGTCAAAATTCAAGGTTGGAGGAGCATCAGGGATTAACGTCATCTAAAGCTTCAGCCTGTTGCCCCCTCCCCCTCCCCCCTCGCTCTCCTCCTCATCATCGCTCTCTGCAGCCAGCTGTCGTCTTTCTGCCTCTGCCTCCCGTCGTTGATTCCCGTCCCTTCTTCTGTGGCTCTGGGTGAGATATGAAGCATCACCATGGGCTTCATGGAGTTCTACCTGGAGATTGACCCCGTGACCCTGAACCTCAGCATCCTGGTGGCCAGCTATGTCATCTTACTGCTGGTCTTCCTCATCTCCTGCATCCTGTACGATTGCCGGGGCAAAGACCCCACCAAGGAGTACGCCCCCGACCACACGTCCGTGCCGTCCAGCCAGTCGCCCATACGTCTGGTGGTCATGCAGAACTCACCGACCTCGTCCCGGTACCAGCCCAATGACACGGCGGGCCGAGGCGAGAGGGAGAAAAGGAGCACTCTGGTCTGAAGAACTTGTAGAATCTTTAATCCTGGACATTTACTTTTTAACATTCCTGGATGAAGCGTGAGGTAAGCAGGACGATATGAAACCTGATCCACTTCCAAATGATCAGTCTCATGTTTCTGACATTGTAAAAGAACAAGATAAATATAATACGGCGATGAGAAAAGACCCAGGTGACAAACAGTGAATGTATGTGGAGGGTAATGATGAAGGGGATTATGGCGTGCTGAAATAATTCCATCTTTTCTTTAGTTAAATAAAGAACTTGTGATTAAAGCAGAAAACAAGACGGTGATTCTGTTTATTTCTGTCCTTCATGCAGAGAAATAACAAACTGATAACTTTAGGCAGGATTGTTGCATCTGTGTGATCAACCGATTGGTCCCTTCTAATCTCATCAAACCTGACCGCTCAGGTGATTCATGGACTGTAGATCTGTCTTCGACTGCACTGCTCAGGTTGGCTCCAATGACTGTTCGCATGCATTGATGTTTTTAAAACCGTATTCAGGGTCTGAGTGCCTCCGTAGTCCAGATATATCGAAGAACCCGTCCCTGATCGTCAGACTGGAATCGATCTGGGACATCCGAGTAGTCTCTGCTGAAACAAGTATCCAGTACGTAGAGTACGTACTTTATGATGATATAAAACACCTATTCAAGATTATTAAAAATGTGACATCTAGCAGACCAAGTTGGAGACCCACGCAAAATGGCTCGAGTGGCTCAAGCTAAGATGCTAATGTGTTGAAAGCTACCGGTTTAGTGGAGCCTGCCAGCAGAACCCTAGCCTGTGTCTTCTGCTAGCACTTTGCTAACATGCTAAAGTAAGTTTCTGAGAGATCTCATGAAGCTTTCAAACATCGCTGATGTACATTATGCATAAATACATTTAAATGAATGGTATTTCTGGAACGACATGGTCTCCCTGTCGCCATGGTAACACATGTGTCCATTCTGGCTAAAGGAAGGTGACATCACAAAGCACGGACGTCCACTAGACTTGATAAGATGTTGACCTGATTTAAAGTTATTGACGAGACGCCGTCCTCAGAGAAGCAACGGGCTGAGCTGCACCCTAACCGTCCAGTAGGGGCTGAGATATTTTGATCCCTCCTCCCAATTAGATGAATTGATCTGACAGCATAAAGCCTCGGAGGCGAGGGAATAATGAATGGATGGGCCATCATCCCGCTCAGCCCGATCTGACAGCGGGCCTGACCCTGTGGTGGCGTCTGATCTGAAAGTCCTCCCACTGAGACATGGCAGCGGCGAGGACACATCCTGTCCAGCTCTTGTGTGGGTCTATGACCTCACGCTGTTTCCGTCTCAGGGAGACGACACCGATTTCATATTGTCCACAATGTTTGATTCACATGTCAGAGAAGAGAGCTGATGAGGGCGCCATTATTTAACCCAGTGTCCTCCAACAGCTGGGGACATAGAGGGACAGACAACCCCATCGATATCTGTTTAGAAATGTTATTTCGCATTCTTCTCCTACTTTATTCCGATAATGGAGGCCAAATTTGGATTGATTGATGATTGAAGATGATGATGAATATATTTATGAGATAAATAGTAAATGGTCTGCACTTATATAGCGCTTTACATTAGGCCTCACATTCACCCATTCACACACACATTCACCCATTCACACACACATTCACACTCCAGTGGGCGACTGCTGCCATGCAAGGTGCGGCTAGAATGTTAGAGTACAAGTACAGTCAAACAGTAGCATGTATTACAGTACAAGTACAGTCACACAGTAGCATGTATTACAGTACAAGTACAGTCAAACAGTAGCATGTATTACAGTACAAGTACAGTCACACAGTAGCATGTATTACAGTACAAGTACAGTCACACAGTAGCATGTATTACAGTACAAGTACAGTCACACAGTAGCAGGTATTACAGTACAAGTACAGTCACACAGTAGCGTGTATTACAGTACAAGTACAGTAAACAGTAGCGTGTATTACAGTACAAGTACAGTAGCATGTATTACAGTACAAGTACATCAAACATCCTGTCTCAGAGGAGCATTTCTTGCGGTCTTGTTTCCGTTGAAAGTCCTTCGTACATAAATCATCGACATTTAACAATAACAATAAAACGAATATTAAATTACTCAATTGATGCAAAATAAAATATTGTTAAATCTGTTTTTCCAGTTTTTGTCCATCACCTGAAAAGTCCTGCCAGTCCAGTCTCAACCCACCTGCAGCCCATCAACCACGGACATCCGAGGTCGCGTGTGGGCTTTGACCCTTCGCTGTGGTTCAAGAATCTTCTGGAGCACTGGAGACATTTGGACGTCCCTCATCAGCAACAAGTCCAACTTGCTGCCTGTATGTGGACCTGAGGTCGGTCCAGTCTGCTGGATACTGGTCAAGGTGATCTGACTAAAGATAGACAGATCACATCTGGAACCATTACTGTAAACAGTAGCCATCGTTTCCCAGAGGAATCATCTGATCAACCTGATAACTGGACTATCTTTAAGAAACTGATGAAGACAGTAACGGGTCATTAATAACAGCCAATAGAGGGCAGCCATTGTAGCATCTCGTCTGCTTAATCCAGAGAAGAAGGAACAGTACCGTCACTACCGCAGCGATTGTATACTGTAATACTTTCTGTAAATACTACACAGTTCATATACTGTTGATTCCATCCTCACGTTTCACACACTAAAAATCCCAGACTGGTTTAGATACTAAATAGCATTGATAAGCATTGGCAGTCAATAGCTGACTGGTGAGATTAATGCTAGTAAAAATGCTAAGCTAACACCAGCAAGATAGTGAAAAATCCCAGTCTAACCACAAGTGATTGAACTGGCTGATTAACTACAAGATGGCTTCTTGTTAGCTAGTCCTGTTGCAGGCATGCTAAGCTAACTGCTGTTATTGCAGATGTTGATGCTAGCTGCAGCACTAACCCCAACTCTAACCCTGCAGCTAACAAAGGGACAGACACAGAGTGCAAGCTGCCATCTCTCCAGGACTCGGAGGCCTGCAGGTCGGATCACAGCCGACCCTTCTCACCCTGGACACGGACACTTTGACCCTCTCCCCTCAGGCAGGAGGCTACGGTCCATCCGGACCAGAACCTCCCGCCACAAGAACAGCTTCTTTCCCTCGGCTGTAAGACTCATGAACTTTTCATAACTGACAACTGGCACTGTTCTCTTTGCACTGCGTGATTACGCTAGTTCTACTGCTGCTAGTATACATCTGTGTATCCACTCCCGATGCTGCTGTTTTGTGATGTGTCTGTACTTGTATGTTTTTTGTATTTTGTCATTACTGTTACATGTAGCACGACTTCACCGAGAAACATTCCTAGTCAGTGAACACTCATTGACAATAAACTTCTTCTGATTCTGATTCTGAAATACTCCAAAAACATGAAACCAGTTTCTTATTTATGTACTTTGATTTTTGACATGTATTCTTGTATATATTTCCAGTGACCAGGTGTTTTGTCAGGTGAGACGTGTTTTTCTGGATGTTCTGGCTTCATTACAGATAAGAAGTATTTCTACTTGATAGTAAGGGTATGTTTGGTCAGTACCCTTCAAAGTACTGAGTACTGTAGCTAATGCTGGAACTCTATTTTTGCCAGGTATTGTCTGTAATAATGAGATGTTTGTCTCAAAATAAAACGATAACAGTGATTGATTCCTCTGCTCTTCAACCAGAAACAGTGAAGTACAAATATACATATAAAGAGTAAATACACCATGTATACAATTTTTACAGTATTAACAATGGTAAATACATGCATCTTCACAGTGTGATTAAATTATCATCACTCAGTACGAAACTGGCTTAATCTCCTTCCTAAAATGATCAAATGCTTTCTGACCAAATATAAATCAGGTCATCCAGCCTGCTGATTGGCTCCGGCACCACAGAGATGCAAACAAATCCTCTTACATAAAAACAGCCATCTTAGCATCCCATCCATAATGTGGGTAGCCCCCCCATCTTGTGTTTAGTGGATTATGGGGACGTCATTGTGGATTTGTTTCCCTCGTGGCTTACGTAAACTGCAGGTTGTCGACCGTCTGAGTGTTCGTGTTGACGTCTGATCTGACGGCTCATCTGATGCCGACATGCGGCTAAGACGCCATCCTGTCGCCGCAGCACGCCACATTGAACATCTGACCAAAAACCGGACGACCCGACCCGCTTGTGACGTCAGACGTAATCCGGCTTCCCGAGTGAGGACTTTAAATGCCAGAAAGTCCATTAGATCTATGGTCGACTTATAAAAGACATCAAACGTTCTGCCCGGATGAAACATTAAATACAACATTTGAGAAGGACAACAACACATTTACTGTTATTTTCTATTATCTATTTTTAAGATGTAACTGTTAGTTTGCATCTGGATGTAATTTGCATGAAGCTGATAACTAGTCAGGTAAATCAAGCTTTGGACAAAATCATTTCATAGCTCGACTAGAAAAGCACTCAGAGAGCGCAAACCTCCCCCAAGCAGCTCATGACCTTCGCCGTTCCCCTCCACGTGGTGAGTTGGATCAAAAAGTATTATTATTATTATTATCATAAAACATACCGGCGCTCACAAGAGAACTTTAAACACAACCAGGCTGTTCACAGGAAAAGACAATGAGACATTCTTTAGCTATAGCTCATCCATATTAGGCCGTTACCACGGAGACATTAAAAATTCACAGGCGAATGTTACGTTGGAGAACATCCGGTAGTTTTTCAGAATAAAAAAACTTTTAGAGGCTAATAATCGATACAACGGAAATTATAAGTGTACCGAGTTACAAGTTGATGAGACATTTGCTTGTGTGTATATTTATGCTGATTTTAAACTTCTGATGTTCACTGTAGCGGCGCCATTTCTCCACAAGAGGGCAGCATTTTTTCTGTCGGCCGTTTCCGGAATGAAACCGGAAACCGGAAATGTCCAAAACTCCGTTCATTTTCGTCGAATTATCGCGAGAACGGTACGTTGTAGAGACTTGGAAACCTGGTCTACCCGACATAATTCGGCCACGCTGAACACGCCGGTTCCAACCGCGTCTCTCTACGACCTTCCCTTCCCGAGATATGGCAAAAATAAAGCTTTGCACGCATGTGACGTCTACACCGTAAATCACATCAACCTGTCCGTCACCTCAGTTATAGCCCCATGTGTCATCTATAAGTGTACCGAGTTACAAGTTGATGAGACATTTGCTTGTGTGTATATTTATGCTGATTTTAAACTTCTGATGTTCACTGTAGCGGCGCCATTTCTCCACAAGACGGCAGCATTTTTTCTGTCGGCCGTTTCCGGAATGAAACCGGAAACCGGAAATGTCCAAAACTCCGTTCATTTTCGTCGAATTATCGCGAGAACGGTACGTTGTAGAGACTTGGAAACCTGGTCTACCCGACATAATTCGGCCACGCTGAACACGCCGGTTCCAACCGCGTCTCTCTACGACCTTCCCTTCCCGAGATATGGCAAAAATAAAGCTTTGCACGCATGTGACGTCTACACCGTAAATCACATCAACCTGTCCGTCACCTCAGTTATAGCCCCATGTGTCATCTATAAGTGTACCGAGTTACAAGTTGATGAGACGTTTGCTTGTGTGTATATTTATGCTGATTTTAAACGTCTGATGTTCACTGTAGCGGCGCCATTTCTCCACAAGACGGCAGCATTTTTTCTGTCGGCCGTTTCCGGAATGAAACCGGAAACCGGAAATGTCCAAAACTCCGTTCATTTTCGTCGAATTATCGCGAGAACGGTACGTTGTAGAGACTTGGAAACCTGGTCTACCCGACATAATTCGGCCACGCTGAACACGCCGGTTCCAACCGCGTCTCTCTACGACCTTCCCTTCCCGAGATATGGCAAAAATAAAGCTTTGCACGCATGTGACGTCTACACCGTAAATCACATCAACCTGTCCGTCACCTCAGTTATAGCCCCATGTGTCATCTATAAGTGTACCGAGTTACAAGTTGATGAGACATTTGCTTGTGTGTATATTTATGCTGATTTTAAACTTCTGATGTTCACTGTAGCGGCGCCATTTCTCCACAAGACGGCAGCATTTTTTCTGTCGGCCGTTTCCGGAATGAAACCGGAAACCGGAAATGTCCAAAACTCCGTTCATTTTCGTCGAATTATCGCGAGAACGGTACGTTGTAGAGACTTGGAAACCTGGTCTACCCGACATAATTCGGCCACGCTGAACACGCCGGTTCCAACCGCGTCTCTCTACGACCTTCCCTTCCCGAGATATGGCAAAAATAAAGCTTTGCACGCATGTGACGTCTACACCGTAAATCACATCAACCTGTCCGTCACCTCAGTTATAGCCCCATGTGTCATCTATAAGTGTACCGAGTTACAAGTTGATGAGACGTTTGCTTGTGTGTATATTTATGCTGATTTTAAACGTCTGATGTTCACTGTAGCGGCGCCATTTCTCCACAAGACGGCAGCATTTTTTCTGTCGGCCGTTTCCGGAATGAAACCGGAAACCGGAAATGTCCAAAACTCCGTTCATTTTCGTCGAATTATCGCGAGAACGGTACGTTGTAGAGACTTGGAAACCTGGTCTACCCGACATAATTCGGCCACGCTGAACACGCCGGTTCCAACCGCGTCTCTCTACGACCTTCCCTTCCCGAGATATGGCAAAAATAAAGCTTTGCACGCATGTGACGTCTACACCGTAAATCACATCAACCTGTCCGTCACCTCAGTTATAGCCCCATGTGTCATCTATAAGTGTACCGAGTTACAAGTTGATGAGACATTTGCTTGTGTGTATATTTATGCTGATTTTAAACTTCTGATGTTCACTGTAGCGGCGCCATTTCTCCACAAGACGGCAGCATTTTTTCTGTCGGCCGTTTCCGGAATGAAACCGGAAACCGGAAATGTCCAAAACTCCGTTCATTTTCGTCGAATTATCGCGAGAACGGTACGTTGTAGAGACTTGGAAACCTGGTCTACCCGACATAATTCGGCCACGCTGAACACGCCGGTTCCAACCGCGTCTCTCTACGACCTTCCCTTCCCGAGATATGGCAAAAATAAAGCTTTGCACGCATGTGACGTCTACACCGTAAATCACATCAACCTGTCCGTCACCTCAGTTATAGCCCCATGTGTCATCTATAAGTGTACCGAGTTACAAGTTGATGAGACATTTGCTTGTGTGTATATTTATGCTGATTTTAAACTTCTGATGTTCACTGTAGCGGCGCCATTTCTCCACAAGACGGCAGCATTTTTTCTGTCGGCCGTTTCCGGAATGAAACCGGAAACCGGAAATGTCCAAAACTCCGTTCATTTTCGTCGAATTATCGCGAGAACGGTACGTTGTAGAGACTTGGAAACCTGGTTTACCCGACATAATTCGGCCACGCTGAACACGCCGGTTCCAACCGCGTCTCTCTACGACCTTCCCTTCCCGAGATATGGCAAAAATAAAGCTTTGCACGCATGTGACGTCTACACCGTAAATCACATCAACCTGTCCGTCACCTCAGTTATAGCCCCATGTGTCATCTATAAGTGTACCGAGTTACAAGTTGATGAGACATTTGCTTGTGTGTATATTTATGCTGATTTTAAACTTCTGATGTTCACTGTAGCGGCGCCATTTCTCCACAAGACGGCAGCATTTTTTCTGTCGGCCGTTTCCGGAATGAAACCGGAAACCGGAAATGTCCAAAACTCCGTTCATTTTCGTCGAATTATCGCGAGAACGGTACGTTGTAGAGACTTGGAAACCTGGTCTACCCGACATAATTCGGCCACGCTGAACACGCCGGTTCCAACCGCGTCTCTCTACGACCTTCCCTTCCCGAGATATGGCAAAAATAAAGCTTTGCACGCATGTGACGTCTACACCGTAAATCACATCAACCTGTCCGTCACCTCAGTTATAGCCCCATGTGTCATCTATAAGTGTACCGAGTTACAAGTTGATGAGACATTTGCTTGTGTGTATATTTATGCTGATTTTAAACTTCTGATGTTCACTGTAGCGGCGCCATTTCTCCACAAGACGGCAGCATTTTTTCTGTCGGCCGTTTCCGGAATGAAACCGGAAACCGGAAATGTCCAAAACTCCGTTCATTTTCGTCGAATTATCGCGAGAACGGTACGTTGTAGAGACTTGGAAACCTGGTCTACCCGACATAATTCGGCCACGCTGAACACGCCGGTTCCAACCGCGTCTCTCTACGACCTTCCCTTCCCGAGATATGGCAAAAATAAAGCTTTGCACGCATGTGACGTCTACACCGTAAATCACATCAACCTGTCCGTCACCTCAGTTATAGCCCCATGTGTCATCTATAAGTGTACCGAGTTACAAGTTGATGAGACGTTTGCTTGTGTGTATATTTATGCTGATTTTAAACGTCTGATGTTCACTGTAGCGGCGCCATTTCTCCACAAGACGGCAGCATTTTTTCTGTCGGCCGTTTCCGGAATGAAACCGGAAACCGGAAATGTCCAAAACTCCGTTCATTTTCGTCGAATTATCGCGAGAACGGTACGTTGTAGAGACTTGGAAACCTGGTCTACCCGACATAATTCGGCCACGCTGAACACGCCGGTTCCAACCGCGTCTCTCTACGACCTTCCCTTCCCGAGATATGGCAAAAATAAAGCTTTGCACGCATGTGACGTCTACACCGTAAATCACATCAACCTGTCCGTCACCTCAGTTATAGCCCCATGTGTCATCTATAAGTGTACCGAGTTACAAGTTGATGAGACGTTTGCTTGTGTGTATATTTATGCTGATTTTAAACTTCTGATGTTCACTGTAGCGGCGCCATTTCTCCACAAGACGGCAGCATTTTTTCTGTCGGCCGTTTCCGGAATGAAACCGGAAACCGGAAATGTCCAAAACTCCGTTCATTTTCGTCGAATTATCGCGAGAACGGTACGTTGTAGAGACTTGGAAACCTGGTCTACCCGACATAATTCGGCTACGCTGAACACGCCGGTTCCAACCGCGTCTCTCTACGACCTTCCCTTCCCGAGATATGGCAAAAATAAAGCTTTGCACGCATGTGACGTCTACACCGTAAATCACATCAACCTGTCCGTCACCTCAGTTATAGCCCCATGTGTCATCTATAAGTGTACCGAGTTACAAGTTGATGAGACATTTGCTTGTGTGTATATTTATGCTGATTTTAAACTTCTGATGTTCACTGTAGCGGCGCCATTTCTCCACAAGACGGCAGCATTTTTTCTGTCGGCCGTTTCCGGAATGAAACCGGAAACCGGAAATGTCCAAAACTCCGTTCATTTTCGTCGAATTATCGCGAGAACGGTACGTTGTAGAGACTTGGAAACCTGGTCTACCCGACATAATTCGGCCACGCTGAACACGCCGGTTCCAACCGCGTCTCTCTACGACCTTCCCTTCCCGAGATATGGCAAAAATAAAGCTTTGCACGCATGTGACGTCTACACCGTAAATCACATCAACCTGTCCGTCACCTCAGTTATAGCCCCATGTGTCATCTATAAGTGTACCGAGTTACAAGTTGATGAGACGTTTGCTTGTGTGTATATTTATGCTGATTTTAAACTTCTGATGTTCACTGTAGCGGCGCCATTTCTCCACAAGACGGCAGCATTTTTTCTGTCGGCCGTTTCCGGAATGAAACCGGAAACCGGAAATGTCCAAAACTCCGTTCATTTTCGTCGAATTATCGCGAGAACGGTACGTTGTAGAGACTTGGAAACCTGGTCTACCCGACATAATTCGGCCACGCTGAACACGCCGGTTCCAACCGCGTCTCTCTACGACCTTCCCTTCCCGAGATATGGCAAAAATAAAGCTTTGCACGCATGTGACGTCTACACCGTAAATCACATCAACCTGTCCGTCACCTCAGTTATAGCCCCATGTGTCATCTATAAGTGTACCGAGTTACAAGTTGATGAGACGTTTGCTTGTGTGTATATTTATGCTGATTTTAAACTTCTGATGTTCACTGTAGCGGCGCCATTTCTCCACAAGACGGCAGCATTTTTTCTGTCGGCCGTTTCCGGAATGAAACCGGAAACCGGAAATGTCCAAAACTCCGTTCATTTTCGTCGAATTATCGCGAGAACGGTACGTTGTAGAGACTTGGAAACCTGGTCTACCCGACATAATTCGGCCACGCTGAACACGCCGGTTCCAACCGCGTCTCTCTACGACCTTCCCTTCCCGAGATATGGCAAAAATAAAGCTTTGCACGCATGTGACGTCTACACCGTAAATCACATCAACCTGTCCGTCACCTCAGTTATAGCCCCATGTGTCATCTATAAGTGTACCGAGTTACAAGTTGATGAGACGTTTGCTTGTGTGTATATTTATGCTGATTTTAAACTTCTGATGTTCACTGTAGCGGCGCCATTTCTCCACAAGACGGCAGCATTTTTTCTGTCGGCCGTTTCCGGAATGAAACCGGAAACCGGAAATGTCCAAAACTCCGTTCATTTTCGTCAAATTATCGCGAGAACGGTACGTTGTAGAGACTTGGAAACCTGGTCCACCCGACATAATTCGGCCACGCTGAACACGCCGGTTCCAACCGCGCCTCTCTACGACCTTCCCTTCCCGAGATATGGCAAAAATAAAGCTTTGCACGCATGTGACGTCTACACCGTAAATCACATCAACCTGTCCGTCACCTCAGTTATAGCCCCATGTGTCATCTATAAGTGTACCGAGTTACAAGTTGATGAGACGTTTGCTTGTGTGTATATTTATGCTGATTTTAAACTTCTGATGTTCACTGTAGCGGCGCCATTTCTCCACAAGACGGCAGCATTTTTTCTGTCGGCCGTTTCCGGAATGAAACCGGAAACCGGAAATGTCCAAAACTCCGTTCATTTTCGTCGAATTATCGCGAGAACGGTACGTTGTAGAGACTTGGAAACCTGGTCTACCCGACATAATTCGGCCACGCTGAACACGCCGGTTCCAACCGCGTCTCTCTACGACCTTCCCTTCCCGAGATATGGCAAAAATAAAGCTTTGCACGCATGTGACGTCTACACCGTAAATCACATCAACCTGTCCGTCACCTCAGTTATAGCCCCATGTGTCATCTATAAGTGTACCGAGTTACAAGTTGATGAGACGTTTGCTTGTGTGTATATTTATGCTGATTTTAAACTTCTGATGTTCACTGTAGCGGCGCCATTTCTCCACAAGACGGCAGCATTTTTTCTGTCGGCCGTTTCCGGAATGAAACCGGAAACCGGAAATGTCCAAAACTCCGTTCATTTTCGTCGAATTATCGCGAGAACGGTACGTTGTAGAGACTTGGAAACCTGGTCTACCCGACATAATTCGGCCACGCTGAACACGCCGGTTCCAACCGCGTCTCTCTACGACCTTCCCTTCCCGAGATATGGCAAAAATAAAGCTTTGCACGCATGTGACGTCTACACCGTAAATCACATCAACCTGTCCGTCACCTCAGTTATAGCCCCATGTGTCATCTATAAGTGTACCGAGTTACAAGTTGATGAGACGTTTGCTTGTGTGTATATTTATGCTGATTTTAAACTTCTGATGTTCACTGTAGCGGCGCCATTTCTCCACAAGACGGCAGCATTTTTTCTGTCGGCCGTTTCCGGAATGAAACCGGAAACCGGAAATGTCCAAAACTCCGTTCATTTTCGTCGAATTATCGCGAGAACGGTACGTTGTAGAGACTTGGAAACCTGGTCTACCCGACATAATTCGGCCACGCTGAACACGCCGGTTCCAACCGCGTCTCTCTACGACCTTCCCTTCCCGAGATATGGCAAAAATAAAGCTTTGCACGCATGTGACGTCTACACCGTAAATCACATCAACCTGTCCGTCACCTCAGTTATAGCCCCATGTGTCATCTATAAGTGTACCGAGTTACAAGTTGATGAGACGTTTGCTTGTGTGTATATTTATGCTGATTTTAAACTTCTGATGTTCACTGTAGCGGCGCCATTTCTCCACAAGACGGCAGCATTTTTTCTGTCGGCCGTTTCCGGAATGAAACCGGAAACCGGAAATGTCCAAAACTCCGTTCATTTTCGTCGAATTATCGCGAGAACGGTACGTTGTAGAGACTTGGAAACCTGGTCTACCCGACATAATCCGGCCACGCTGAACACGCCGGTTCCAACCGCGTCTCTCTACGACCTTCCCTTCCCGAGATATGGCAAAAATAAAGCTTTGCACGCATGTGACGTCTACACCGTAAATCACATCAACCTGTCCGTCACCTCAGTTATAGCCCCATGTGTCATCTATAAGTGTACCGAGTTACAAGTTGATGAGACGTTTGCTTGTGTGTATATTTATGCTGATTTTAAACTTCTGATGTTCACTGTAGCGGCGCCATTTCTCCACAAGACGGCAGCATTTTTTCTGTCGGCCGTTTCCGGAATGAAACCGGAAACCGGAAATGTCCAAAACTCCGTTCATTTTCGTCGAATTATCGCGAGAACGGTACGTTGTAGAGACTTGGAAACCTGGTCTACCCGACATAATTCGGCCACGCTGAACACGCCGGTTCCAACCGCGTCTCTCTACGACCTTCCCTTCCCGAGATATGGCAAAAATAAAGCTTTGCACGCATGTGACGTCTACACCGTAAATCACATCAACCTGTCCGTCACCTCAGTTATAGCCCCATGTGTCATCTATAAGTGTACCGAGTTACAAGTTGATGAGACGTTTGCTTGTGTGTATATTTATGCTGATTTTAAACTTCTGATGTTCACTGTAGCGGCGCCATTTCTCCACAAGACGGCAGCATTTTTTCTGTCGGCCGTTTCCGGAATGAAACCGGAAACCGGAAATGTCCAAAACTCCGTTCATTTTCGTCGAATTATCGCGAGAACGGTACGTTGTAGAGACTTGGAAACCTGGTCTACCCGACATAATTCGGCCACGCTGAACACGCCGGTTCCAACCGCGTCTCTCTACGACCTTCCCTTCCCGAGATATGGCAAAAATAAAGCTTTGCACGCATGTGACGTCTACACCGTAAATCACATCAACCTGTCCGTCACCTCAGTTATAGCCCCATGTGTCATCTATAAGTGTACCGAGTTACAAGTTGATGAGACGTTTGCTTGTGTGTATATTTATGCTGATTTTAAACTTCTGATGTTCACTGTAGCGGCGCCATTTCTCCACAAGACGGCAGCATTTTTTCTGTCGGCCGTTTCCGGAATGAAACCGGAAACCGGAAATGTCCAAAACTCCGTTCATTTTCGTCGAATTATCGCGAGAACGGTACGTTGTAGAGACTTGGAAACCTGGTCTACCCGACATAATTCGGCCACGCTGAACACGCCGGTTCCAACCGCGTCTCTCTACGACCTTCCCTTCCCGAGATATGGCAAAAATAAAGCTTTGCACGCATGTGACGTCTACGCCGTAAATCACATCAACCTGTCCGTCACCTCAGTTATAGCCCCATGTGTCATCTATAAGTGTACCGAGTTACAAGTTGATGAGACGTTTGCTTGTGTGTATATTTATGCTGATTTTAAACTTCTGATGTTCACTGTAGCGGCGCCATTTCTCCACAAGACGGCAGCATTTTTTCTGTCGGCCGTTTCCGGAATGAAACCGGAAACCGGAAATGTCCAAAACTCCGTTCATTTTCGTCGAATTATCGCGAGAACGGTACGTTGTAGAGACTTGGAAACCTGGTCTACCCGACATAATTCGGCCACGCTGAACACGCCGGTTCCAACCGCGTCTCTCTACGACCTTCCCTTCCCGAGATATGGCAAAAATAAAGCTTTGCACGCATGTGACGTCTACGCCGTAAATCACATCAACCTGTCCGTCACCTCAGTTATAGCCCCATGTGTCATCTATAAGTGTACCGAGTTACAAGTTGATGAGACGTTTGCTTGTGTGTATATTTATGCTGATTTTAAACTTCTGATGTTCACTGTAGCGGCGCCATTTCTCCACAAGACGGCAGCATTTTTTCTGTCGGCCGTTTCCGGAATGAAACCGGAAACCGGAAATGTCCAAAACTCCGTTCATTTTCGTCGAATTATCGCGAGAACGGTACGTTGTAGAGACTTGGAAACCTGGTCTACCCGACATAATTCGGCCACGCTGAACACGCCGGTTCCAACCGCGTCTCTCTACGACCTTCCCTTCCCGAGATATGGCAAAAATAAAGCTTTGCACGCATGTGACGTCTACACCGTAAATCACATCAACCTGTCCGTCACCTCAGTTATAGCCCCATGTGTCATCTATAAGTGTACCGAGTTACAAGTTGATGAGACGTTTGCTTGTGTGTATATTTATGCTGATTTTAAACTTCTGATGTTCACTGTAGCGGCGCCATTTCTCCACAAGACGGCAGCATTTTTTCTGTCGGCCGTTTCCGGAATGAAACCGGAAACCGGAAATGTCCAAAACTCCGTTCATTTTCGTCGAATTATCGCGAGAACGGTACGTTGTAGAGACTTGGAAACCTGGTCTACCCGACATAATTCGGCCACGCTGAACACGCCGGTTCCAACCGCGTCTCTCTACGACCTTCCCTTCCCGAGATATGGCAAAAATAAAGCTTTGCACGCATGTGACGTCTACACCGTAAATCACATCAACCTGTCCGTCACCTCAGTTATAGCCCCATGTGTCATCTATAAGTGTACCGAGTTACAAGTTGATGAGACATTTGCTTGTGTGTATATTTATGCTGATTTTAAACTTCTGATGTTCACTGTAGCGGCGCCATTTCTCCACAAGACGGCAGCATTTTTTCTGTCGGCCGTTTCCGGAATGAAACCGGAAACCGGAAATGTCCAAAACTCCGTTCATTTTCGTCGAATTATCGCGAGAACGGTACGTTGTAGAGACTTGGAAACCTGGTCTACCCGACATAATTCGGCCACGCTGAACACGCCGGTTCCAACCGCGTCTCTCTACGACCTTCCCTTCCCGAGATATGGCAAAAATAAAGCTTTGCACGCATGTGACGTCTACACCGTAAATCACATCAACCTGTCCGTCACCTCAGTTATAGCCCCATGTGTCATCTATAAGTGTACCGAGTTACAAGTTGATGAGACGTTTGCTTGTGTGTATATTTATGCTGATTTTAAACTTCTGATGTTCACTGTAGCGGCGCCATTTCTCCACAAGACGGCAGCATTTTTTCTGTCGGCCGTTTCCGGAATGAAACCGGAAACCGGAAATGTCCAAAACTCCGTTCATTTTCGTCGAATTATCGCGAGAACGGTACGTTGTAGAGACTTGGAGACCTGGTCTACCCGACATAATTCGGCCACGCTGAACACGCCGGTTCCAACCGCGTCTCTCTACGACCTTCCCTTCCCGAGATATGGCAAAAATAAAGCTTTGCACGCATGTGACGTCTACACCGTAAATCACATCAACCTGTCCGTCACCTCAGTTATAGCCCCATGTGTCATCTATAAGTGTACCGAGTTACAAGTTGATGAGACGTTTGCTTGTGTGTATATTTATGCTGATTTTAAACTTCTGATGTTCACTGTAGCGGCGCCATTTCTCCACAAGACGGCAGCATTTTTTCTGTCGGCCGTTTCCGGAATGAAACCGGAAACCGGAAATGTCCAAAACTCCGTTCATTTTCGTCGAATTATCGCGAGAACGGTACGTTGTAGAGACTTGGAAACCTGGTCTACCCGACATAATTCGGCCACGCTGAACACGCCGGTTCCAACCGCGTCTCTCTACGACCTTCCCTTCCCGAGATATGGCAAAAATAAAGCTTTGCACGCATGTGACGTCTACACCGTAAATCACATCAACCTGTCCGTCACCTCAGTTATAGCCCCATGTGTCATCTATAAGTGTACCGAGTTACAAGTTGATGAGACGTTTGCTTGTGTGTATATTTATGCTGATTTTAAACTTCTGATGTTCACTGTAGCGGCGCCATTTCTCCACAAGACGGCAGCATTTTTTCTGTCGGCCGTTTCCGGAATGAAACCGGAAACCGGAAATGTCCAAAACTCCGTTCATTTTCGTCGAATTATCGCGAGAACGGTACGTTGTAGAGACTTGGAAACCTGGTCTACCCGACATAATTCGGCCACGCTGAACACGCCGGTTCCAACCGCGTCTCTCTACGACCTTCCCTTCCCGAGATATGGCAAAAATAAAGCTTTGCACGCATGTGACGTCTACACCGTAAATCACATCAACCTGTCCGTCACCTCAGTTATAGCCCCATGTGTCATCTATAAGTGTACCGAGTTACAAGTTGATGAGACGTTTGCTTGTGTGTATATTTATGCTGATTTTAAACTTCTGATGTTCACTGTAGCGGCGCCATTTCTCCACAAGACGGCAGCATTTTTTCTGTCGGCCGTTTCCGGAATGAAACCGGAAACCGGAAATGTCCAAAACTCCGTTCATTTTCGTCGAATTATCGCGAGAACGGTACGTTGTAGAGACTTGGAAACCTGGTCTACCCGACATAATTCGGCCACGCTGAACACGCCGGTTCCAACCGCGTCTCTCTACGACCTTCCCTTCCCGAGATATGGCAAAAATAAAGCTTTGCACGCATGTGACGTCTACACCGTAAATCACATCAACCTGTCCGTCACCTCAGTTATAGCCCCATGTGTCATCTATAAGTGTACCGAGTTACAAGTTGATGAGACGTTTGCTTGTGTGTATATTTATGCTGATTTTAAACTTCTGATGTTCACTGTAGCGGCGCCATTTCTCCACAAGACGGCAGCATTTTTTCTGTCGGCCGTTTCCGGAATGAAACCGGAAACCGGAAATGTCCAAAACTCCGTTCATTTTCGTCGAATTATCGCGAGAACGGTACGTTGTAGAGACTTGGAAACCTGGTCTACCCGACATAATTCGGCCACGCTGAACACGCCGGTTCCAACCGCGTCTCTCTACGACCTTCCCTTCCCGAGATATGGCAAAAATAAAGCTTTGCACGCATGTGACGTCTACACCGTAAATCACATCAACCTGTCCGTCACCTCAGTTATAGCCCCATGTGTCATCTATAAGTGTACCGAGTTACAAGTTGATGAGACGTTTGCTTGTGTGTATATTTATGCTGATTTTAAACTTCTGATGTTCACTGTAGCGGCGCCATTTCTCCACAAGACGGCAGCATTTTTTCTGTCGGCCGTTTCCGGAATGAAACCGGAAACCGGAAATGTCCAAAACTCCGTTCATTTTCGTCGAATTATCGCGAGAACGGTACGTTGTAGAGACTTGGAAACCTGGTCTACCCGACATAATCCGGCCACGCTGAACACGCCGGTTCCAACCGCGTCTCTCTACGACCTTCCCTTCCCGAGATATGGCAAAAATAAAGCTTTGCACGCATGTGACGTCTACACCGTAAATCACATCAACCTGTCCGTCACCTCAGTTATAGCCCCATGTGTCATCTATAAGTGTACCGAGTTACAAGTTGATGAGACGTTTGCTTGTGTGTATATTTATGCTGATTTTAAACTTCTGATGTTCACTGTAGCGGCGCCATTTCTCCACAAGACGGCAGCATTTTTTCTGTCGGCCGTTTCCGGAATGAAACCGGAAACCGGAAATGTCCAAAACTCCGTTCATTTTCGTCGAATTATCGCGAGAACGGTACGTTGTAGAGACTTGGAAACCTGGTCTACCCGACATAATCCGGCCACGCTGAACACGCCGGTTCCAACCGCGTCTCTCTACGACCTTCCCTTCCCGAGATATGGCAAAAATAAAGCTTTGCACGCATGTGACGTCTACACCGTAAATCACATCAACCTGTCCGTCACCTCAGTTATAGCCCCATGTGTCATCTATAAGTGTACCGAGTTACAAGTTGATGAGACGTTTGCTTGTGTGTATATTTATGCTGATTTTAAACTTCTGATGTTCACTGTAGCGGCGCCATTTCTCCACAAGACGGCAGCATTTTTTCTGTCGGCCGTTTCCGGAATGAAACCGGAAACCGGAAATGTCCAAAACTCCGTTCATTTTCGTCGAATTATCGCGAGAACGGTACGTTGTAGAGACTTGGAAACCTGGTCTACCCGACATAATTCGGCCACGCTGAACACGCCGGTTCCAACCGCGTCTCTCTACGACCTTCCCTTCCCGAGATATGGCAAAAATAAAGCTTTGCACGCATGTGACGTCTACACCGTAAATCACATCAACCTGTCCGTCACCTCAGTTATAGCCCCATGTGTCATCTATAAGTGTACCGAGTTACAAGTTGATGAGACGTTTGCTTGTGTGTATATTTATGCTGATTTTAAACTTCTGATGTTCACTGTAGCGGCGCCATTTCTCCACAAGACGGCAGCATTTTTTCTGTCGGCCGTTTCCGGAATGAAACCGGAAACCGGAAATGTCCAAAACTCCGTTCATTTTCGTCGAATTATCGCGAGAACGGTACGTTGTAGAGACTTGGAAACCTGGTCTACCCGACATAATTCGGCCACGCTGAACACGCCGGTTCCAACCGCGTCTCTCTACGACCTTCCCTTCCCGAGATATGGCAAAAATAAAGCTTTGCACGCATGTGACGTCTACACCGTAAATCACATCAACCTGTCCGTCACCTCAGTTATAGCCCCATGTGTCATCTATAAGTGTACCGAGTTACAAGTTGATGAGACGTTTGCTTGTGTGTATATTTATGCTGATTTTAAACTTCTGATGTTCACTGTAGCGGCGCCATTTCTCCACAAGACGGCAGCATTTTTTCTGTCGGCCGTTTCCGGAATGAAACCGGAAACCGGAAATGTCCAAAACTCCGTTCATTTTCGTCGAATTATCGCGAGAACGGTACGTTGTAGAGACTTGGAAACCTGGTCTACCCGACATAATTCGGCCACGCTGAACACGCCGGTTCCAACCGCGTCTCTCTACGACCTTCCCTTCCCGAGATATGGCAAAAATAAAGCTTTGCACGCATGTGACGTCTACACCGTAAATCACATCAACCTGTCCGTCACCTCAGTTATAGCCCCATGTGTCATCTATAAGTGTACCGAGTTACAAGTTGATGAGACATTTGCTTGTGTGTATATTTATGCTGATTTTAAACTTCTGATGTTCACTGTAGCGGCGCCATTTCTCCACAAGACGGCAGCATTTTTTCTGTCGGCCGTTTCCGGAATGAAACCGGAAACCGGAAATGTCCAAAACTCCGTTCATTTTCGTCGAATTATCGCGAGAACGGTACGTTGTAGAGACTTGGAAACCTGGTCTACCCGACATAATTCGGCCACGCTGAACACGCCGGTTCCAACCGCGTCTCTCTACGACCTTCCCTTCCCGAGATATGGCAAAAATAAAGCTTTGCACGCATGTGACGTCTACACCGTAAATCACATCAACCTGTCCGTCACCTCAGTTATAGCCCCATGTGTCATCTATAAGTGTACCGAGTTACAAGTTGATGAGACGTTTGCTTGTGTGTATATTTATGCTGATTTTAAACTTCTGATGTTCACTGTAGCGGCGCCATTTCTCCACAAGACGGCAGCATTTTTTCTGTCGGCCGTTTCCGGAATGAAACCGGAAACCGGAAATGTCCAAAACTCCGTTCATTTTCGTCGAATTATCGCGAGAACGGTACGTTGTAGAGACTTGGAAACCTGGTCTACCCGACATAATTCGGCCACGCTGAACACGCCGGTTCCAACCGCGTCTCTCTACGACCTTCCCTTCCCGAGATATGGCAAAAATAAAGCTTTGCACGCATGTGACGTCTACACCGTAAATCACATCAACCTGTCCGTCACCTCAGTTATAGCCCCATGTGTCATCTATAAGTGTACCGAGTTACAAGTTGATGAGACGTTTGCTTGTGTGTATATTTATGCTGATTTTAAACTTCTGATGTTCACTGTAGCGGCGCCATTTCTCCACAAGACGGCAGCATTTTTTCTGTCGGCCGTTTCCGGAATGAAACCGGAAACCGGAAATGTCCAAAACTCCGTTCATTTTCGTCGAATTATCGCGAGAACGGTACGTTGTAGAGACTTGGAAACCTGGTCTACCCGACATAATTCGGCCACGCTGAACACGCCGGTTCCAACCGCGTCTCTCTACGACCTTCCCTTCCCGAGATATGGCAAAAATAAAGCTTTGCACGCATGTGACGTCTACACCGTAAATCACATCAACCTGTCCGTCACCTCAGTTATAGCCCCATGTGTCATCTATAAGTGTACCGAGTTACAAGTTGATGAGACGTTTGCTTGTGTGTATATTTATGCTGATTTTAAACTTCTGATGTTCACTGTAGCGGCGCCATTTCTCCACAAGACGGCAGCATTTTTTCTGTCGGCCGTTTCCGGAATGAAACCGGAAACCGGAAATGTCCAAAACTCCGTTCATTTTCGTCAAATTATCGCGAGAACGGTACGTTGTAGAGACTTGGAAACCTGGTCCACCCGACATAATTCGGCCACGCTGAACACGCCGGTTCCAACCGCGCCTCTCTACGACCTTCCCTTCCCGAGATATGGCAAAAATAAAGCTTTGCACGCATGTGACGTCTACACCGTAAATCACATCAACCTGTCCGTCACCTCAGTTATAGCCCCATGTGTCATCTATAAGTGTACCGAGTTACAAGTTGATGAGACGTTTGCTTGTGTGTATATTTATGCTGATTTTAAACTTCTGATGTTCACTGTAGCGGCGCCATTTCTCCACAAGACGGCAGCATTTTTTCTGTCGGCCGTTTCCGGAATGAAACCGGAAACCGGAAATGTCCAAAACTCCGTTCATTTTCGTCAAATTATCGCGAGAACGGTACGTTGTAGAGACTTGGAAACCTGGTCCACCCGACATAATTCGGCCACGCTGAACACGCCGGTTCCAACCGCGCCTCTCTACGACCTTCCCTTCCCGAGATATGGCAAAAATAAAGCTTTGCACGCATGTGACGTCTACACCGTAAATCACATCAACCTGTCCGTCACCTCAGTTATAGCCCCATGTGTCATCTATAAGTGTACCGAGTTACAAGTTGATGAGACGTTTGCTTGTGTGTATATTTATGCTGATTTTAAACTTCTGATGTTCACTGTAGCGGCGCCATTTCTCCACAAGACGGCAGCATTTTTTCTGTCGGCCGTTTCCGGAATGAAACCGGAAACCGGAAATGTCCAAAACTCCGTTCATTTTCGTCGAATTATCGCGAGAACGGTACGTTGTAGAGACTTGGAAACCTGGTCTACCCGACATAATTCGGCCACGCTGAACACGCCGGTTCCAACCGCGTCTCTCTACGACCTTCCCTTCCCGAGATATGGCAAAAATAAAGCTTTGCACGCATGTGACGTCTACACCGTAAATCACATCAACCTGTCCGTCACCTCAGTTATAGCCCCATGTGTCATCTATAAGTGTACCGAGTTACAAGTTGATGAGACGTTTGCTTGTGTGTATATTTATGCTGATTTTAAACTTCTGATGTTCACTGTAGCGGCGCCATTTCTCCACAAGACGGCAGCATTTTTTCTGTCGGCCGTTTCCGGAATGAAACCGGAAACCGGAAATGTCCAAAACTCCGTTCATTTTCGTCGAATTATCGCGAGAACGGTACGTTGTAGAGACTTGGAAACCTGGTCTACCCGACATAATTCGGCCACGCTGAACACGCCGGTTCCAACCGCGTCTCTCTACGACCTTCCCTTCCCGAGATATGGCAAAAATAAAGCTTTGCACGCATGTGACGTCTACACCGTAAATCACATCAACCTGTCCGTCACCTCAGTTATAGCCCCATGTGTCATCTATAAGTGTACCGAGTTACAAGTTGATGAGACGTTTGCTTGTGTGTATATTTATGCTGATTTTAAACTTCTGATGTTCACTGTAGCGGCGCCATTTCTCCACAAGACGGCAGCATTTTTTCTGTCGGCCGTTTCCGGAATGAAACCGGAAACCGGAAATGTCCAAAACTCCGTTCATTTTCGTCGAATTATCGCGAGAACGGTACGTTGTAGAGACTTGGAAACCTGGTCTACCCGACATAATTCGGCCACGCTGAACACGCCGGTTCCAACCGCGTCTCTCTACGACCTTCCCTTCCCGAGATATGGCAAAAATAAAGCTTTGCACGCATGTGACGTCTACACCGTAAATCACATCAACCTGTCCGTCACCTCAGTTATAGCCCCATGTGTCATCTATAAGTGTACCGAGTTACAAGTTGATGAGACGTTTGCTTGTGTGTATATTTATGCTGATTTTAAACTTCTGATGTTCACTGTAGCGGCGCCATTTCTCCACAAGACGGCAGCATTTTTTCTGTCGGCCGTTTCCGGAATGAAACCGGAAACCGGAAATGTCCAAAACTCCGTTCATTTTCGTCGAATTATCGCGAGAACGGTACGTTGTAGAGACTTGGAAACCTGGTCTACCCGACATAATTCGGCCACGCTGAACACGCCGGTTCCAACCGCGTCTCTCTACGACCTTCCCTTCCCGAGATATGGCAAAAATAAAGCTTTGCACGCATGTGACGTCTACACCGTAAATCACATCAACCTGTCCGTCACCTCAGTTATAGCCCCATGTGTCATCTATAAGTGTACCGAGTTACAAGTTGATGAGACGTTTGCTTGTGTGTATATTTATGCTGATTTTAAACTTCTGATGTTCACTGTAGCGGCGCCATTTCTCCACAAGACGGCAGCATTTTTTCTGTCGGCCGTTTCCGGAATGAAACCGGAAACCGGAAATGTCCAAAACTCCGTTCATTTTCGTCGAATTATCGCGAGAACGGTACGTTGTAGAGACTTGGAAACCTGGTCTACCCGACATAATTCGGCCACGCTGAACACGCCGGTTCCAACCGCGTCTCTCTACGACCTTCCCTTCCCGAGATATGGCAAAAATAAAGCTTTGCACGCATGTGACGTCTACGCCGTAAATCACATCAACCTGTCCGTCACCTCAGTTATAGCCCCATGTGTCATCTATAAGTGTACCGAGTTACAAGTTGATGAGACGTTTGCTTGTGTGTATATTTATGCTGATTTTAAACTTCTGATGTTCACTGTAGCGGCGCCATTTCTCCACAAGACGGCAGCATTTTTTCTGTCGGCCGTTTCCGGAATGAAACCGGAAACCGGAAATGTCCAAAACTCCGTTCATTTTCGTCGAATTATCGCGAGAACGGTACGTTGTAGAGACTTGGAAACCTGGTCTACCCGACATAATTCGGCCACGCTGAACACGCCGGTTCCAACCGCGTCTCTCTACGACCTTCCCTTCCCGAGATATGGCAAAAATAAAGCTTTGCACGCATGTGACGTCTACACCGTAAATCACATCAACCTGTCCGTCACCTCAGTTATAGCCCCATGTGTCATCTATAAGTGTACCGAGTTACAAGTTGATGAGACGTTTGCTTGTGTGTATATTTATGCTGATTTTAAACTTCTGATGTTCACTGTAGCGGCGCCATTTCTCCACAAGACGGCAGCATTTTTTCTGTCGGCCGTTTCCGGAATGAAACCGGAAACCGGAAATGTCCAAAACTCCGTTCATTTTCGTCGAATTATCGCGAGAACGGTACGTTGTAGAGACTTGGAAACCTGGTCTACCCGACATAATTCGGCCACGCTGAACACGCCGGTTCCAACCGCGTCTCTCTACGACCTTCCCTTCCCGAGATATGGCAAAAATAAAGCTTTGCACGCATGTGACGTCTACACCGTAAATCACATCAACCTGTCCGTCACCTCAGTTATAGCCCCATGTGTCATCTATAAGTGTACCGAGTTACAAGTTGATGAGACGTTTGCTTGTGTGTATATTTATGCTGATTTTAAACTTCTGATGTTCACTGTAGCGGCGCCATTTCTCCACAAGACGGCAGCATTTTTTCTGTCGGCCGTTTCCGGAATGAAACCGGAAACCGGAAATGTCCAAAACTCCGTTCATTTTCGTCGAATTATCGCGAGAACGGTACGTTGTAGAGACTTGGAAACCTGGTCTACCCGACATAATTCGGCTACGCTGAACACGCCGGTTCCAACCGCGTCTCTCTACGACCTTCCCTTCCCGAGATATGGCAAAAATAAAGCTTTGCACGCATGTGACGTCTACACCGTAAATCACATCAACCTGTCCGTCACCTCAGTTATAGCCCCATGTGTCATCTATAAGTGTACCGAGTTACAAGTTGATGAGACATTTGCTTGTGTGTATATTTATGCTGATTTTAAACTTCTGATGTTCACTGTAGCGGCGCCATTTCTCCACAAGACGGCAGCATTTTTTCTGTCGGCCGTTTCCGGAATGAAACCGGAAACCGGAAATGTCCAAAACTCCGTTCATTTTCGTCGAATTATCGCGAGAACGGTACGTTGTAGAGACTTGGAAACCTGGTCTACCCGACATAATTCGGCCACGCTGAACACGCCGGTTCCAACCGCGTCTCTCTACGACCTTCCCTTCCCGAGATATGGCAAAAATAAAGCTTTGCACGCATGTGACGTCTACACCGTAAATCACATCAACCTGTCCGTCACCTCAGTTATAGCCCCATGTGTCATCTATAAGTGTACCGAGTTACAAGTTGATGAGACGTTTGCTTGTGTGTATATTTATGCTGATTTTAAACTTCTGATGTTCACTGTAGCGGCGCCATTTCTCCACAAGACGGCAGCATTTTTTCTGTCGGCCGTTTCCGGAATGAAACCGGAAACCGGAAATGTCCAAAACTCCGTTCATTTTCGTCGAATTATCGCGAGAACGGTACGTTGTAGAGACTTGGAGACCTGGTCTACCCGACATAATTCGGCCACGCTGAACACGCCGGTTCCAACCGCGTCTCTCTACGACCTTCCCTTCCCGAGATATGGCAAAAATAAAGCTTTGCACGCATGTGACGTCTACACCGTAAATCACATCAACCTGTCCGTCACCTCAGTTATAGCCCCATGTGTCATCTATAAGTGTACCGAGTTACAAGTTGATGAGACGTTTGCTTGTGTGTATATTTATGCTGATTTTAAACTTCTGATGTTCACTGTAGCGGCGCCATTTCTCCACAAGACGGCAGCATTTTTTCTGTCGGCCGTTTCCGGAATGAAACCGGAAACCGGAAATGTCCAAAACTCCGTTCATTTTCGTCGAATTATCGCGAGAACGGTACGTTGTAGAGACTTGGAAACCTGGTCTACCCGACATAATTCGGCCACGCTGAACACGCCGGTTCCAAATCCATTCATTTTCTTCGAATTATCGCGAGAACGGTCCGCTGAGACATTAAAAATTCACAGGCGAATGTTACGTTGGAGAACATCCGGTCGTTCTTCAGAATAAAACAACTTTTAGAGGCTAATAATCGATACAACGGAAATTGCATAAATTAGTTATTCTTTCTGTGCGGCCCGGTAACAAATGCCTCACGGACCGGTACCGGGCCCCGGCCCGGTGGTTGGGGACCAGCGTGTTCAGCGTCACCACGGATCAGATTCCCACATCACGACAACGTACCGTTCTCGCGATACATCGATTTGTACCGTGCCCATAGAATCGAACGTGGTTTGGGACCTTGGGTAGGGTGAGGGTTCCCAACGAGCTCCCCACCGTTACCCGAATAAAACCCGGAATGTTTACTGCACTAAATTCTGATCATTATTGTGTTTATTGGAGCGATGTTGCTGATATAATTTCCCGACAGGATTATTAAAGTGTTCTGATTGTTCTGCACGCCGAAGCGGCCCCATGCCGCCCTCTTGTGGCCATTTCTGGAATAAAACCTTAGACTGAGACCCCCCCCCCCCCCCAAAGATCCCAGGTTGGCCTCATCGAGTACTGATGTTTATTTCAAATACCTGAAGCTAGGATGACAATATAAGCACCAGATACATATCACATGAAAAAAATATTTACAAATATAACTTAACATATTTCAATGACAGCAAATATATTCAAATGGTATAAAATTGGTAAATGTAGAGATGGAACATCTCTTCTGGGACGAGGACATTTACTGTGCGTAGTGCAAGAAATACTGACAATAAAAAACGTAATTCACATTCAAAACACTTTGGTGCAGGAAGAACCGGCAGGTTACCATGGTGACCGCGTACCGACCACAAGCGTCGCCCTGACCCTAACCCTGAACGAAGACAACAGGGTGGAGCCGGTCAGTGTCTGGAAGGGTTTTCTAAAAGCCCCCACTGTTGCTTCCTGCTGGTTCACCTGTAAACACCGGAGCCTCCGCCTCACGCTGTTCAACGACGATAGCACCTTTACTGTTATGGAGGGGGGGGGTCACAAAAAAATGTAAATGTGACATTTTGATGACCTACAAACTGTGAATTTGAAAAGCAGATCGTAGCAGTTAGCTACGATCAGAGGACGCGTCAGCGGGCGTGTGGGCGGGGCTCGAAGTGGCGACTGATACTTTCCCTCGGTGTCCAGCTTTCATGATGGCCACCGCTCAATCTCAAATGGATGACGATGACGTGAAGGAGGAATCAGCACACGGCCGGCTGGCGCCGTCCATCGGGTCCAGAGAGCGATGCTCGGTCCACTAAGACGTTCTTCTGTGACTGCGCGAGTTGAAGAATCCCACGCTGGTCGGCGACTCCTTCACCGTCACCGTAATGAAGTTAGCCGTGACGTCGGTGACGAACACGTGCTCCAGGAGGCTCCGGGCCGGCCGCCAGTCCGTCTCCGTGTCCGACTCCGTGATGCCGGGCCTGCTGTGTTCTGGGTAGAGGCCGCCGCCCTGCTCTGATTGGCTGCTGCTGCTCTCATCAGAGTCGCCGGCGCTGAGCTCATTCAGACTCCGGTTCTTCCTCTCCTCATGTCTCCCCCTGGCCTTCTCTTTCCCCGCCCCCTGTTCAACACCGCTGCCCGTTGCCCCTCCTCTTTTTACAGCGATGCTGCTCCTCAAACTGGGCCGTGATGATGCAGCGGCGGCGCCGCTACTCCCCTGATGGCTGCTGCCAGCCGGGCTGGAGTTCTGCTGCTTGTGATGGACCGACCCAGTTGGACCTCCATCCAGCCTCCTCATTAGGGAGCGCTGGCTTCCTCCAAAGCTACCATGAAGACCAACAGAGCTTGAAGCTCCAGCTCGTTTGAGGGGCGACGCCCTGAACCCGCCCGTGGAGCGGCCGGTCCACACGCAGCCCCCGGATCCTGCTTTGGGGGCCGTCTGGGAGAAGCAGCTGGCCACGTCTCTGGAGCTCCTACTGAGGCCGGTGTAGGTGAAGCTGGCCGGCTGCAAAGGTTTCTTCACCCCAGGTCGAGGCTCCTCTCGGGGTGGTCTGAGAGGCTGGTGGTGACGAGGACGAGGAGGAGGAGGAGGAGGAGGAGGAGGAGGAGGTCTACTCTTCACATGCTTCAATGCCCTCAGGTCAGGGTGGAGCGGCTTCCTGCCACGCTTCTTCTTGTGTGGAGAATCTGGTTTGGCCAGAAGAATCTGAGGCCTCTTCTGCGGGACAGGCTGGACGCGAGGGCTGCCTTTGGCCTTCTTGGCGTGGTCTTCATCATCCGAGGAGGAGGAGGAGGCAGACGATGAGAGGGCTGAAGAAGAGGAGGACGAGGAGTGGCTGTCTCTGGTAGCAGCTGGTGGAGGTGGCTGAAAAGAGAAACTAAATGTTTTGAGTGTCGCCGGATCAGGACCGGGATGAAAGACTGCAGGAGGGACGCGTTACCAGAACTTTCCGAGGACGTCCTCGAGGCCTTTTGCCTTCCTTCTGGAATAGAAGCTCCCGCTCTTGTTCTCTAAAAAGAACAATGCTGGCTGTAAACGGGTCCATTTATCGTGTAGATAATCAGAGATCAATGCTGAGCTGCTGCTAATAATCACAACAACAATCATCATCTAACGTGGTTTAGAGCCTTTCATGTGAACAAACAACGAGATGATAAAAGGCTCTCGGATCTCCAGCTGACCCCAGATCAGTGAAGAACCTGACAATAAAGGCTCTCTCTCCCTAATATTCTCTGACATTAAGACAGGATCATTACCCAGAATGCACTCCTGTCTAACAGACGACATAAACACACCTCTTATGGAACGCAGCCAGCAGCCTCGGGTCCAGAATGTTGTCCTCTGGCTCCCAGCTGTTGTGCCTGAAAGAGAGTCGTGTTAAAGCATCAGCCTGCTTCACGTTGGGGTCAACGACCTTTGGGTTCGGACCCCAGGAATGCTGCAAGCTTTGTTTAGAGTAACAGGAAGCACCCCCCCCCCCCCCCCCCCCCCATCACAGGAGAATAACCTTGGAGACAACAAAACTGATTTCTGACTATTCCTCGTCATCAAACGCTCAACACGAGGTCGCTTCCGTTTGATCTGGTGACGCTCACTAGGGCTGGGCCCTTATTTATTTTATCGTTATTCTGCATCAAGTTAGTAATTTAATATTTTGTCGTTATTCTGCATCAAGTTAGTAATTTAATATTATTTTTATTGTTATTGTTAAATGTCGATGATTTATGTACGAAGGACTTTCAACGGAAACAAGACCGCAAGAAATGCTCCTCTGAGACAGGATGTTTGACTGTACTTGTACTGTAATACATGCTACTGTGTGACTGTACTTGTACTGTAATACATGCTACTGTAATACATGCTACTGTGTGACTGTACTTGTACTGTAATACATGCTACTGTAATACATGCTACTGTGTGACTGTACTTGTACTGTAATACATGCTACTGTAATACATGCTACTGTGTGACTGTACTTGTACTGTAATACATGCTACTGTAATACATGCTACTGTGTGACTGTACTTGTACTGTAATACATGCTACTGTAATACATGCTACTGTGTGACTGTACTTGTACTGTAATACATGCTACTGTTGACTGTACTTGTACTGTAATACACGCTACTGTCTGACTGTACTTGTACTGTAATACATGCTACTGTTGACTGTACTTGTACTGTAATACACACTACTGTCTGACTGTACTTGTACTGTAATACATGCTACTGTGTGACTGTACTTGTACTGTAATACATGCTACTGTGTACTGTACTTGTACTGTAATACATGCTACTGTTTGACTGTACTTGTACTGTAATACATGCTACTGTGTGACTGTACTTGTACTGTAATACATGCTACTGTTGACTGTACTTGTACTGTAATACATGCTACTGTTTGACTGTACTTGTACTGTAATACATGCTACTGTTTGATTGTACTTGTACTGTAATACACACTACTGTCTGACTGTACTTGTACTGTAATACATGCTACTGTGTGACTGTACTTGTACTGTGATACTGTAATACATGCGCCACCATCTGGAAGTTATTGGAATCTCATAAATTCACAGCAAGGAGTGACTCTGCATTGATCTTTACAAACAGAACAAAATGACCTTTTTCTGAACACACTTGTTCTTCTGCAGACCTGTTGTGTCATGTTTGAATTATGGCTACACTGCCCCCAACGGTTTCCACTGGTACTGCTCCATTCTGTCTGGGTCTGATACTTTAGAATAAGCAGCAGGTGATGCAGAAGACGCGACCGAACTTTTATGATGGGAATTTCAATTTGATTATTGACCTTTCATAGAATACTTTTGAGAATGATCATAATCAATCCTCTTATTAACACACACTTCTCTTGTCTGGATGTCTAGTAAAGTATTGAGATTATAGCTTGTAACCAGTTTTGTTGGAGTCTGCGAACATGGTGATAATATTCAAGACGTAATCGATGTATTTGTTGTATTTTGATGTTGAGGTGGAGCTATAACTCGCCTGTCACTAGCATCTCCTTCTCAGTGAAAAAACCCCCTAAAACGGGACAAATGCTCCGGTTGTTCTCTGTAAGCCTGCCCTGAAGCGCCATCGGTTGTTTCTGAGGGCCCGCGGAAATGCAACCCGCATCGTAAACACCTCAACGCAGGTAGCTGCGTTGTTAGCTGCCATCTTCCTGCTGTAGTCGGCTGAGCAGCAGGCTAGCAGTAGGCTAGCAGTAGGCTAGCAGCAGGCTAGCAGCAGGCTTAGCAGCAGGCTAGCAGCAGGCTAGCAGCAGGCTAGCAGTAGGCTAGCAGCAGGCTTAGCAGCAGGCTAGCAGCAGGCTAGCAGCAGGCTAGCAGTAGGCTAGCAGCAGGCTTAGCAGCAGGCTAGCAGCAGGCTAGCTCGCTACTTACTTAGACGACCAGCCTCTCCACTTGACCAGATACTCGAACTTGCCCTGAGGAAGAGGACAGAAGACGGTCAGGGACGCGCGGCGGACCGGTCCACCGTCGGGACGCGGCCCTGCGGGCTTCGCTTACCTTCCTGGGCCGTTTGCTGAGGATACACTCCGCATCAAACACCTGGCCGACGGTGACCCCCTCCATCACTGAGCAGAACCCCTCCCAGACACAAGTAGCACGTAGAGCACTTTTGATCCCACGCGGCCACCGTAGCTTCTTCTTCTTCTTCCTCTTCTTCTTTACTCCCGGTGTTGTGAGATGTGGATGCGTGTGTGTGTGTGCGCGCGCAGCCGGGGCGAAAGGAAAGTGAGTGGAAGAGAGAGAGAGAGAGAGGGGGCGTGCGAGAGGAAGCGAGAGACAGAACGAGGAGAGAGACGGGGATATCGATAGAGGAAAAGGGAGGCTTGTTTTGAGTGCAAAAAGAGAATAAAGTAGCTTCAGCAATTCAGCACGTCTGGCGTCCTGTATTGCTGCAATTCAGCCCTCTCCCCCAGCGTGAAGAAGTCGGGAGGTTAACCCCGGAGGACGAGCTGCCCCCCGGCCCTGGAGAAGACGTCTCCCCGGTGTCTCCCAACCAAGGTTCGGAGACCAGAACCGGAAAGGTTTAACATTGGCGACCACGAAGGGACCCTCACGCTGCAAAACGAGGGGTGAGCAGCAAAATAAAAGGACGAGTGAAGCCGAGTGACTGCAATAAACTGTGATAGCAGCGTAGCTAAGCTAGCACGACAATGGCGACCTCTCGCTATCCTCCCGATTATTACGGACAAGAAACAAATCATTCAAACCCGTTCATGTCGCTAGCCACTTCTCAAGACAATGAACGACGTTCTTTGGAAGCTTACGGACGCACGGACGGAAGATCATGCGAACATTATAACCCATTTCGGTGTGATGAAACCTGCGCTAACGCTAACGCTAGCGCTAATGCTAACGCCAACGCACGTGTTGATGGAGAAGACCTGTTCGCTCCCGTTGTCAGTCCCGCTCAGTTTTCCCCTAGAAACCCCTTTGCCAGTGCCCACATGGGAAGTTTTGTGCATAGCACACCAGCTACCTCCAAGCCAGATGCTAGCACGCTCCCCCTGATATACCCAGAAGAGAGGGTTAAACATGGACATTCCCCATCGAGCCATTCCCATGATTTATCTCCACATAAAAGTCGCTATGTGCCCCATCAGTCTCCTCCATCAGACAGTGATGAGGACTACGACTCCAGAGAGAGAGTTCCCACTCTCCATCCTGGCCAGTATGACGGCAGCACGCCATGGAGAGAGTTTCTGCACAGGTTTGAGGGCTGCGCCGAGGCGAATCACTGGTCAATAAAGACAATGGCCATTCAGCTGAAATTTAACCTTGTTGGAGCTGCAGGCGCCATCGTCTACAGAAACCCTCGCTCATCCAAATGGGACTACCGCCGCCTGCTGGAGGAACTCGAAACTGCATACGGCCCCTCTTCAGATCACGCAGCGGTCGTGGCGGTGGAGCTGAGGCGAAGAGTTCGCAAGTCGGGTGAGGCTCTTCATGTGTTCAGAGACGATATTTATGGGAAAGTAGCTGTGGCTTATGGTAATTGGTCTGAGGCTGAACAAGATGCTATAGCTGTTGAAGTATTCACGAATGGCCTGGGCGATGCAGAGCTTGTCCAAAGACTGTTGGAAAAACGTCCAGCTACGCTAGCCAGAGCTTATGAGATAGCCCACCGCCATGAAACCACAAAGAGAGCTGCATTCTACGTCACTAGCGCCATGCAGCCCGCCCGCAACCTCACTGCTCAGAGGTCCCACACAGCTGTTGTCAGAGAAAGTGATGAGAAAGAGACAGTAACCAGTGCTACGCCTGCAGCCCGCCACTTACCCAGCAGCTTCGTTCCGTCCACGTTTACAAAGACGCCAAAGCATCGAAAGAACTTTAAAAGGGATGATATCCGCTGCCATAACTGTAATCGTTGGGGTCATAAGCAAAGCCAGTGCTTGTCCCCTCTGAGAAATGCAAAGACTTTTGTGCCGAGCACCCCCCCGGGAGGCTCCACTGTGCTCCACCTTAAAGGCCAGAACCGTGAAATGAGCATTCACCTGAGCATATGTGAGCTAGAGGTGTGCGCAGTCTTGGACAGTGGAGCGCGGAGGAGTGTACTGCCCCTTCACTATTATAATGCCGTTCATCAGGACATGAGACCCCCGCTTCTGTCATCCAGGGTTGAGACTTTGCTTGGGGTGGGCCCTGGAGACGTGCCGGTGCTTGGCGAGGTCAAAATACCTGTCAATATTCACAACCGTCAATTTGAAGTGGACTTCCTTGTTGCAGACATAGCGAGCAATGAAGTACTTCTTGGCCACCCGTTCCTGACCCAAGCTGAAGCCCGCCTTGATTTTGGCGGGCATCGTATCGTCCTGTTTGGGGAAGAAGTGCCTTACTTTCACCCAGAGACTGCCCCAAAGTCGCGAGCTGTGAGACTAGCCAGAACGGTCACAGTTGAACCTGGACAAGAGTACTTAGTCAAAGGAACTGTGCAAACCAAAACTACGCATGGAGATATGATGCTCAGCCCCACAAAAGGCTTCGTGGAGAAGCACAAAGTCCTCATTGCAAGAGTTCTGGTCAACGCTCAGCACTCCGGCATTGTCCCGCTACGCCTTTTCAACCCTGGTAACAAAGCTGTCACTATAAGAGAAGGCGCCATTGCAGGCCTCCTTCAGCCAGCCGAAGTTCTGCTCCCATCCAGTGAACCTGCTGCAGCGGACTTTACAGCTGGTTCCCCTGCGGTTCCCCAGCACCTCCAGGAGCTCTATGCTCAGAGTTCCGCAGAACTTGGTGCCCATGAAAAAATGGAACTGTCTAACCTGCTATGTGCCTATGAAAGTGTCTTTTCTAAGGGAGCTGGTGATCTGGGCCGGACCAGTCTTGTGCAGCACGACATCATCACCCGGCCTGGACCTCCAGTGAAGCAGCCCCCGCGTCGGATGGCTGGAGAAAAGCAGCAGCACGCCGACCAGCAGATCTGCGAGGGCCTGCAAAACGACATCGCCACCCGCAGCCACAGCAGCTGGGCCTCACCGATCGTGATGGTGCGTAAGAAAGATGGAACTTACCGCCTTTGTGTTGATTACAGGGCGCTCAACGAACGCACCATCACCGACGCGTACCCGCTGCCCCGTATCCAAGACACACTGGACACTCTCGCCAACGCCAAATGGTTCAGCACCTTGGACCTGGCCTCCGGTTATTGGCAAGTAGAGCTAACGCCACGAGCTCGTCGTGCAGCTGCCTTTTGCACGCGAAGTGGACTATTTGAATGGAATGTCATGCCGTTCGGCTTATGCAATGCGCCGGCAACGTTCCAACGTCTGATGGACCGCGTTCTGGCTGGCATGCAGTGGGAGACCTGCCTCGTCTACTTGGACGACATCATCGTGCTGGCCAAGGATGGGCCTGAGATGCTGCAACGACTGGGCCAAGTTTTCCAGAGGCTTAAACAGGCAAACCTCAAACTTAAACCAGCCAAATGCTGCCTGTTTCGCCGCCAAGTTTCCTATCTGGGTCACATTGTATCCGAGCACGGCGTGGCTACTGATCCCAAGAAAGTTGAGAAAGTGCAAGCTTGGCCCGCTCCCACATCAGTCCAAGAGGTGAGACGGTTTATCGGTCTCGCATCCTACTATAGGAGATTTGTGAAAGATTTTGCCTCCATTGCCGAACCATTACACAACCTGACAAAGAAGAACGCACGCTTCCAGTGGCACGCTGAACACCAAACCGCCTTTGACGCCCTCAAGCAACGCCTCACTGCAGCCCCTGTCCTCGGCTATCCACTGGACCATGGTGAACTGATCCTGGACACAGATGCTAGTGACACAGGCATTGGTGCTGTCCTCTCACAGATGCAGGATGGAGCAGAACGCGTGTTGGCATATGGCAGCCGCAAACTAGCTAAAGCCGAACAGAACTATTGCGCTACGAGACGTGAGCTGCTGGCCATTGTTGATTTCACATCACATTTTCGACAGTACCTGCTTGGCCGATCGTTCAAAGTACGTACTGACCACAGCAGCCTGCGCTGGCTGACGCGCATGAAGGAGCCGGAAGGACAATTGGCCCGGTGGCTGGAGAAGCTGGCGGAGTATGAGTTTGAGATCATTCATCGCCCTGGTCGTTTGCACACTAATGCTGACAGTCTCTCCCGCAGGCCCTGCCGCCAGTCCTGTCCTTGTAATCTGCAGGACCCCGTCTCACCGCCGAGGGCCACCAGGCACCAAGCTATCCAGTGTGATTTGGACTCCGCTACCAGTTCCCTGTTGCTGAGTCCGGTGGGGGTGAAGACAGACCAAGCAAGCGTGGTTGTGAGTCCGGTGGGGGTGGAGACAGACCAAGCAAGCGTGGTTGTGAGTCCGGTGGGGGTAAGCGCAGACAACCAACCCAAAACAGAGACTATTTATGTGGCAAACACTAACGAGACAACACTTTTTCCTGGCTGGACTATGGAGGAGTTGCGCCAGGCCCAAGCCACTGATATAGACATTGCACCAATCAGAGCTTGGTTTGAGGCCAGCAGTGAGCGCCCGTCCTGGACCACAGTCTCCCCATGCAGCCCAGCCACCAAAACATACTGGAGTCAATGGAAAAGGCTGTATTTTAGAGATGGAGTTCTGGTTCGTCGGTTTTACTGCTTAGACGGCACACAGTTCTATCCCCAAATTGTTCTGCCTCGCAAAATGCAACCTGATGTTATGCGCCACATGCACGAGGGGCCAGTAGGTGGGCATTTTGGTATTGAAAGGACTGTTGTCAGGCTTCAGACCAGATATTACTGGTACCACATGAGAGAAGATGTCGCCCTCTGGTGCCAGACTTGTACTAACTGCGCATGCAGAGCCAGACCCCACAAAACTCCACAAGCACCCATGGGCACAGTCAGAGTCGGGGCCCCCATGGAGCGCATTGCACTGGACATTATGGGCCCGCTCAATGAGACAGAGCGCAAAAACAGTTATGTGCTAGTAATACAGGACTACTTTACAAAATGGACGGAAGCGTTTCCACTTCCAGATGAAAAGGCAGTGACTGTGGCGCAGGTTGTCGCAACAGAATGGGCGTGTCGCTTCGGAATGCCTCACTCTTTGCACAGCGACCAAGGGCGCAATTTTGAATCAGGGGTATTTCAAGAGATGTGTCGTCTGTTCGGCATTGAGAAGACTCACACGACGCCTTTCAGGCCGCAGTCTGACGGCCAAGTCGAACGTTTCAACGCCACCCTTCAAAAGATCCTGGCCGCGACTGCTGAACGCTGTCATTGGGATTGGGACCTGATGATCTCATATGCAGTTATGGCCTACAGAGCGACCAAGCACAGTGCTACCGGTTTCACACCCAACTACATGATGTTTGGCCGCGAGATAAGTGAGCCAGTGGACCTTGTGGCTGGTTTGCCCCCGGACTGTGACCGTGCACCTTCAGCCCCAGAGTTTGTGCAACAGATGCGCGAGCGGCTGGAGCTGGCTCATAACATCACCAGAGAAGCCCTCGGTGAGTCAGTTACGCGTGCGAAAAGACAATATGACAAGAATGCTTGCCACACCCATTACAACGTTGGAGACGCAGTGTGGTACCTCATCAAAGGAACACGGCATGTTAAAAACAAAGTCAAAAAGTTCCTTCCCTCCTATGAAGGACCATTCTTTGTCATGGGCCAGTTAGACGATCTTGTCTATCGGATTCAAAAGAGCCCCAGAGCCAGAGTCAAAGTCGTCCATCATGATCAACTGAAACACTACCGCAGCCGTGAGCCGCTGGACAACGCCTGGGCCCTGGATCAAGCCCAGGGCTGGACACCTGCTGAGATCGTCCCACCAGCTGTCGACAACAACCCAGCGGACGAGGACCTCGGCTTGCACAGCCTTTTCTCTGCTGTCTCCAGTGACAGCTCCAGGGACGCCCGGCCGTCCGCGTCACCTGCCAACGACTCCCTTTTGCTCGGGTCTCTTCCATCCACTTCTTCCCATGCGATGCTTGACCATGGTGGGGGTGTGGTGGGAGAGCCACACAATCAGACTCATCACGTGTCTCGGCCCAGACGTCAGCGCAGAGCACCGAACCGGTACGGAGACTGGGTCACTGAATGAGTTACCGAAGATGTTTCAGCACTAGAGATTTACGGTTTATATATTTTTTTATATACTCTAGTCTAGTTTTCTAAATTACCTTTTTCAGTGTTCATTGTTCAAAAGAAAAAAAAAAAAAGATGAAGCAACAATGCTTTTACATGATTGCACTTTCCATTTTTGAAGACATGTTGCCATATTGTGACCTGCCCATCTGTATAGGCCTATACAGTCCCTTTGGACACTGCTAGCTCTTCAGGTGTTAGGCCTAAATGTATAGAGCTTGTGTACCAGTTGGTTGGATGGAATGGCTTTATTACATGTTGCCAGTCCATGGTGGGGGTAGTGTTGTGAGATGTGGATGCGTGTGTGTGTGTGCGCGCGCAGCCGGGGCGAAAGGAAAGTGAGTGGAAGAGAGAGAGAGAGAGAGGGGGCGTGCGAGAGGAAGCGAGAGACAGAACGAGGAGAGAGACGGGGATATCGATAGAGGAAAAGGGAGGCTTGTTTTGAGTGCAAAAAGAGAATAAAGTAGCTTCAGCAATTCAGCACGTCTGGCGTCCTGTATTGCTGCAATTCAGCCCTCTCCCCCAGCGTGAAGAAGTCGGGAGGTTAACCCCGGAGGACGAGCTGCCCCCCGGCCCTGGAGAAGACGTCTCCCCGGTGTCTCCCAACCAAGGTTCGGAGACCAGAACCGGAAAGGTTTAACACCGGTATAGAACGTAAATAACGCATAAGAACCACGTCACCGCCATAAAAGAAATTAAATGTTCGTGTTACAATAAACTGTAGCCTCAGCTTATATTTCATAATTGTAGTACAACTATTTTTCTGCTGTTTATCATTTCAAAGGCTTCCTGGTACGTATTTGAACTCAGACGAATCGAATACTTTCACTTTATTTGAATACTTTGTCGGTACTTTATACTGCAGCACATCTCAGTGGTAACTACTGTAGATGTACTACGCTACGTTTTCTGATTATTCCAGTAAAGAATAAAGCTTTTTACATTAAACTTTGAATATGTTTAAAGAGATTAATGAAAGCTCCGCCAGTTCCCAGATGAAGCCATTTTCTGAATGCAGTAGTACATCCAATAAAATTTAAATCCACTGTACACGATTCGTGCTAGCTCTGTATTACAGTAAACATTAAACCGAATGATCTACAGTTACTATTGATTATCTGTCATATGTTCTGCTGAACATTGATATCACCGTGGGAACTATCGCGCGGAAACTTTGCGCATGTTTCTCAGGGAACCATTTGTGTGTTACACAAGTGCTACGTACGTGCAGGGTAGCATATGCTAGGTAAAGTGTAGCATTCCGGCGCTGAATGACAGTGGACCTTCTCACCAAGGTATTATAAAAGTCAATAACACGTTAATGTTCTGCTGGGACGTCGACGCGATGATCGTTGTCAGACCGAGTGTTTATTTCCGGTGTAGTATTTAAACCGAGTGTTTATTTCCGGTGTAGCAGGTAAACTGGGTCCAGGGTTAGCAAGAGGTCTGCTAACTCCTAAATGCTAACAACGCGAGCATATAGATGGTGTTTTATGTGACGAGGCTCAGCCTATCAGGGTTGATGCTCTGCAGGACGTCCAGTTCATATTTATGACTGCATTTTGTTCTTTGTCTGCAAAAGCAGAAATGCTGTTCCGCCTGCTGCTACGGCCGCCCCGCTGCTGGAGGCGTCTGACATCGGCGCTCCGCTGTGCCGATCGGAGGAAACTGCACTCTCGTGCTGATCACTTCCTGCAACGCAGACTCTTCCCGCTCAGCGACGCTCCGATCCGAGGCAGTAAAAGTCGCAACAGGAATTTTAGGAGCCAGGAGGAAGACTGGAAAACCAGGAACCGAACGGCACTTACCTACATTGCCGCTGCGGGGGTGGGGATGATCGGCTTGTCGTACGCTGCGGTGCCACTCTATAGACTCTACTGTCAGGTGAGGACATGGCCACGCCCCCTGTTCGTTCTGACCTCCACCCTGAACAAAGGAATGGGCCTTGGTCTCTGTGTTTCAGGCGTCAGGTCTTGGCGGCATGGCAGTGGCCGGCCATGATGCCGGCCTGGTTGAGGAGATGAAGCCAGTAAGGGAGCGCGCCATTAAGGTCACCTTTAATGCAGATCGCCATGCCAGCATGCAGTGGAACTTCAAACCTCAGCAGACGGAGATCTTTGTAAGACACGCCCTGGTCCTGGGTCAGCTCTAGAACTGCTAACGTGGGGCTAACTCCTACCAAATACGGTGGAACCTCCTTTAAACCACTCGGTAGTCGAGCAGATTTTCAGAGTTCGGACACACGAGTGGAGCCGAGGTGAGCCGAAGACAGGTGAACGGAGGCGGAGTCTACCTGAGTAACCTCAGGTAGAGTTGACCGGCTGTAGGAGAAAGACTGTGCTATTCCCTTTGTTGTCTTTAGCTCTTAGTCATGGATCCAGAAAAAGAAGCAACTAAAGAAGGAAATAATCACCAAACATGGAAACGGCATCCGTGATGGAGAAATCAATAATTTTGATTTATGTAAATGATACAGAATTGTGTTAACACATAAAAGTGTAATAAAAGTTCATTTATCTGTTCTTTAGATCCACCATTATCTGCTGCGCAGGAACGGATTAATCTTGTTTACATTTATTATGGGAAATAGAGCTTCGGTTTTCGAACAATGTTAGGGAACCGCGGTTCCGCCGTATACATTGCATAGACCTGTCCGCAGGTGCTCCAATGTTATTGCATTTGTTGCACAGCTGGTTCCAGGCGAGACGGCGCTGGCTTTTTACAGAGCAAAGAACCCGACCGATAAGCCAATCACAGGCATCTCCACCTACAACGTGGTTCCCTTTGAGGCAGGCCAGTACTTCAACAAGATCCAGGTAGTCCGTGAAGATGTGGCCTGCTTGTCTCCGGCGTAATGTCAAACTAACGTTCCCGACATCTGTCTGCAGTGTTTCTGTTTTGAGGAGCAGCGCCTGAACCCCCACGAGGAGGTGGACATGCCTGTCTTCTTCTACATCCACCCAGATTTCACAGAGGACCCCAGGATGGCCGAAGTGGACACGATCACGCTGTCATACACGTTCTTTGAAGCCAAGGAAGGACAGAAACTCCATTTGCCGGGCTACAGCTAGGACAGGAGAAGCCCATTCCTCCAGAACTGTCAAAGCGCTTTGAGTCACGATCGAATCGATCGCTCGGTGTCTGATCGCTATTTATTTCAGCCGCAGCAGCTGATCAAAGATTTAAATGCCATTCAAGAAAAGAAGAATGCTCCAAGTTGTTTATTTAGGCATAATTTATAATCATCAAATGAGACCTTTGGAATAAATCATCCGTTTGATTATCTAATAAAAGATGGACATTTTTCTTTCTTTCATTCTGTGAGTTTTGTGTCTCGTTTTGGACACTGGTTGTCCTGAAACACCAGAGACAGAAACCCTGACGATGGTCTGGCAGGATGAATGTAGGATGCTGACTAATGTCTGAACTGACTTTGTTCCGGCTCCACTAATGAAAGACGAAGACCAAAATGCTTAGCAGGTTTTTGTTGTTTTGAAATATTGATTATTGATTACTTATACGGCCGAGGGCCCGCAGGTGGAACAGACTGGAGCTGGAATGGGAGGAAAACGGTTCTTTAATGTTCCGACCCAGCGTTGCATGCAGAAACACCACGGCGCGTCGAGTCTGTTCGTAGCAAAGCTCCGTAGCAACGGGTCACAATGTCGCATTGAAGTACGATTACACTCCGAGATGACACGACACCCAGATGTTATGCACATTAGCACCTTGCAGTGCTCCTCTTTAGGGACGCTAGCAGGCGTTCTGCTGCACCCAGGGCCAAAGACATGCGCTTTCCCATCACACAAAGTTCTCAAGCACATGAGGTCCTCAAACGTTATGAGAGGTCACTGAAACCTTTGAAGGTCGCTCAGGCACGAACAAATACAGTCACCACAAGAACTGCACTTCGGCACAACAAGGCAAAACGCTACCGGGGCAGTGATTTGAGCAAAGCACCAGAGGGATCTTTAGTTCTGCTTTTTGCTTCTTGGAAGCCTCATCGACCTTCCATCGTCCAGCCTGCAGGTGCCGTTGGAGCCGTCAGTGTCACATGACTTCCATCAGCAGACGGCGTGTGGACTTGAGGACTTAAAGAGCTCATCCTCAATCGAGAATTTAGGAGAACCAACCGTGGAGGACATGCTTGTTCTAGATCCGGTCCACAAACCCTGACTGGGTTGTTGTTGACGGATAGCAGGTTAGGAAGCAAGAAGATCATCAGTCTGACAAATGGAATAGAAACAATCCTGACATCTTGAACGTGCCACAAACATTCATGCATGGGCGAGAAACTATTATAAAACACCTTTTCATCATCCGAAGATTCACTAAAGACGACAGAAAGCAAAGTTGACCAATAGAAATGTTCGCATCATCCACTAAGGAGGACCACAGCTGCTACACCCAAATGTCTTCCTGTCAAAAAAGACAAGTGAAGGCATCACGGTGACCAGGACTTTGATTATTCACGGTTTGAGACCCTGTAGCCATCGATCCTCCATCCTGCTCTCAGAGAGCCAAACTGGGTTCACAGAAAAGTCCTCAAGGACAAAACTCCAGGAAGTATGACCACCCTCAAGTTTTGGGTGAAAGCCTCAGACATCACCATTAGCATTGAGGACCAGGGTTTGGGTTTGGATGTGAGCGGGACTAAAAGTCATAATCCCATCCAGAGTTATCATCGGGTGGGGGCTCGTCTGTGTCTTCAGGGAAGCTATCAAAGTTTCTGGTGTCAATTGAGGAGGAAACCTGCAAAGACAAGCCGTAGTCAAACAGCTGAGCACTGACGTAGCATGCCGCTAGCACTGCACACACAGCTCACTTTGTCTGTGCAGTAGCCCAGTAGCCCCGTGGCTACCCCAGGGCAGCAGTGTCTACCCCAGGGCAGCTGTGTCTACCCCAGGGCAGCAGTGTCTACCCCAGGGCAGCTGTGCCTACCCCAGGGCAGCAGTGTCTACCCCAGGGCAGCTGTGCCTACACCAGGGAAGCAGTGTCTACCCCAGGGCAGCTGTGTCTACCCCAGGGCAGCAGTGTCTACCCCAGGGCAGCAGTGTCTACCCCAGGGCAGCTGTGTCTACCCCAGGGCAGCTGTGTCTACCCCAGGGCAGCTGTGCCTACCCCAGGGCAGCTGTGTCTACCCCAGGGCAGCTGTGTCTACCCCAGGGCAGCTGTGTCTACCCCAGGGCAGCAGTGTCTACCCCAGGGCAGCAGTGTCTACCCCAGGGCAGCTGTGTCTACCCCAGGGCAGCAGTGTCTACCCCAGGGCAGCTGTGCCTACCCCAGGGCAGCTGTGCCTACCCCAGGGCAGCTGTGCCTACCCCAGGGCAGCAGTGTCTACAATAGTAGCTTCACCTCCACCAAGTATGGTGTGAATGAATAATGCACAATGTGGAGCGTCTTTGACTTTCTAGAAAAGCACTCGATAAAACCAACGCATTATAATTCTGATTTATAAATTGTTATTAAATGTTATTATTCCTCCTGGCCGTTTCCGTAAAGCCTGTAAAGTCTGACGCCGTGTGAACGCAGCATCGCTTCATGTTGTATCACACAGATCCTGACTGACATTATTGGAGGTGATGGGAGGGACCACCAGGTCCAGTACAGGTACAGAGCTTGGTTTATTCCAACTCACCTGAGGTGTGATGGGCGGAGTCAGAGTTCCTTTCCTCAGACCCTCCCAGTTGAAACCTTCAAACCACCTGAACACAGGTGACAACTGATAAACGCGTATGCAGACATTTTGACAAATGGCAGTCTATTTTGGTTTGAAACAGCCAATCGGGTCTCAGCTTCCAGGTGTATCACCCACTTGTACTTCTGAATGTCTTTGACGCCGTTCTTCAGGTTCCCCAGTCTCTCCGATGGATACTCTCTGTTGACACAAACAGGTACCTTTGAAACATTTAAAACAAAGCAAAAAGAGGTGAGCCCTCTACCTGCAGAGCTTCTTGATGAGGTTGGCAGCGTTCTTTGTGATCTTCTTAGGGAACTCGATCATGTCGATGCCTCTCAGGATGATGTTGTAGGTTTTCATGGGGTCTGGACCTGAGAAGGGAGGACTTGGGACACAGACAGAAACTGTTGGACCTGGACTACGGCAGCTTGACTTGACGGTGCTGCCTGTTTGCATCCTCACCTGCCTGTCAGCAGCTCGTACATTAGGATCCCCAGAGACCAGAAGTCTGCAGAGATGTCGTGACCCTTGTTTAGGATGATCTCTGGAGCGACGTACTCTGGTGTTCCACAGAATGTCCACGTTTTCTTGCAGACCCCGACCCTCTTAGCAAAGCCAAAGTCCACCTGGAAATGTTCAAAAGTGTTTACTGCCAATATTCCTGATGGTCAGAAGATGAACCCCAATACTTCTGTCATGACCCTATCTGGATAAACCCTCTCAGAGTCCCGACACGCCCACTGAATGTCCAGAGCAAGAACAACATCAATGAGACCTCGGTTGGTTCTTGGCATCTCAGTCGTGACCTGGTGCGTGAGCGTACCAGCTTGGCGTACCCCCGGGGGTCCAGTAGGAGGTTTTCAGGCTTCAGGTCACGGTATATGATGCCTTTGGCATGCAGGTAGGCGAGCGCTTCCACCACGCAGGCCGTGTAGAACCTCGTGGTCGAATCTTCAAAGGACCCCCTGAAACACAGTTCAAACCCTGTGAGGCTTCCTGACGTCTCCTTCAAGCGGCAGGTTTCTTCTTCCTACTTATTTTATGTTCTGATTGATGGACATTCAAACACAGACATATGCTAAAAGATTTGATGTCTTCAAATGTCTCGTTGTTGAATCTAAACTCCAGAACCTGATTGCTGGCAGAAAACAAAGATTTGATTGGACTTTCTGGTACCGGTCTCTGAGTATCGTCCACAGCTCTCCTCCCAGACAGGCCTCCATCAGCATGTACAGGTATTTACTGTCCTTAAAGGTCCGGTACAACCTGCACACAGTCGCCATGTCAGGCACCGGTCCCAGGATGCTCATCAGCTTTGATGAAGAGGAGGAGGAGGCACTGACCTGACGATGAAGTCACAGTGCGCCTCTGTCATGATGCGTTTCTCAGAGCGGATGTGTTCTTGTTGTCTCGTGTCGACGATGTGACGCTTCTTCAGGATCTTCATGGCGTACGTCTTCGCCTCCTCGTTCTTCAGCTGAACCTGGAGAAAAACAAACATTATTGCATTTATTAATGTAGTTATTGCTAAAGATATACAGATATAGAGGTATATATATATATATATAGATATATAGATATATGCAGTGACGTGCGGTGAGGTTCGTGTCTGGTGAGGCACAGTCAGATTTACTAATCAATGAACCTGCAGCTTGTTCATCATTTGATTGGCAACATTTAACGTGTTTTGTTTAAACATTCGTACCAGCATTTTTTACATATTGTCACAAACCTCTCACCAGTTTATGACAAAAAGGGGAGACCACACATAATCTGCGTATCTACAAGAGATTTAATGAAATTATTAAACTCTGCGTATCAGTGTGCGTGCAGCGTTGAGTGTGTGTGGGTGCGTGTGTGTTTAAGTTAAAGTTTAACTGATGTTTATGTGAGGGTCATGTTGCTGCACTCGTTAATGTGCCTTATTACGCACACCTGTTTCTGCCTGCTCCTGGACCTGCGGCGTGGGGATTGGCTGCGGTCACCCCGGGCGCACCTGAGGCAGATTGAGCCAAATCGCCACCAGCCCTCATAAACCCTGCTCCGCCCGCCGCCTCCCTTCGGACTATTCTTCGGTTCTCGTCTCTACGTGCAGCACGTCTTTCTGCCGCTCCCCGTCCCTGCTCCCCGTCCCCGTCCCCGGGTCTCGCCTCGTCCTTGCCGACAAATAAATAAATGAACCTACAGCTTGTTCATCATTTGTTTGGCAGCATTCGACATGTTTTGTTTAAAAATTCGTACCAGCATTTTTTACATATGGTCACAAACCTGGCTCATCAGTTTATGACAAAAAGGGGAGACCACACATAATCTGCATATTTACAAGAGATTTAATGAAGTTATTCAACTCTGCGTACCAGTGTGCGTGCAGCGTTGGATGTGTGTTTAAGTTAAAGTTTAACTGATGTTTAACTGTTAAACACATGTTCTGAGATGGGATGAGGGGGTGTGTGTGTGAGCGGGACACGCTGCTCCCCGACACAGAGAGAGAGAGAGAGAGAGAGAGGAAAAGCTGGGCTTCATTTCACAGCTTATGCTCTCCAGAACGTTTCAGAACACTCGTTCACATCTAACGGACTCTGTCAGGCCCAGTCCGCCGCGGTTCTGCTCGAATCGGTCCCGCAATTTGACCATGAATACGCGGTTCTGCTCGAATCGGTCCCTCAATTTGACCATGAATACGCGCGGTCGCTGCTCGTGTTTGGAGGCTTCTCGGTAAATTCTTCATGTCGTAATATCCCATCCGAGTCCAGACATCGTCAGAAGTTGAGAAAAGAAGGCGGGAAAAGCAGAAAACACGGGTTCTTGCTTGACGTCCAGACATCCAGACAGCCAGCGCTTCCGTGTTCACAAGCCCGTCTGAACGAGCGGATCAGCTGATGAGTGCGCTGAATCACTCACTGGCCTCCTATTGGCTGGAGGCGGTATTACACATGGCCTCATTCTGCAGTATTTTAATGCCGCTGAGCACAAGAACACGTGACGCACTAATAGTATTATTAAAAATGAAAAAATCATAAAATATATAATATAATATCACTGATGTTATATTATATCTTATATGATTTTTATATTATCTTTAATAATACAAATACATGATTTTTATATGATTTTATATGACGACAGGTGAGGCTGTGCCTCACCTGCCTCCCCTGACTGCACGTCACTGGATATATGTATAGATATATAGACTCGGCTTTCGGCCAAAAAACGGAGTTTAAAATGCCTCAGAAGCCAAACAGATTTTCAGAGTTCAAACACACGAGAGTCGACCTGCCGTAGGAGAAAGTCTGTGCTAATTATTCGTACCCTGCGCTTCACAGCTCCTCCCACAACACCACACCCACCTTTGTTCATTTCCTTTATCTCACATCAATCATTCAAGGATTGATACAATCAATGAAGTAACAAAATACAATCAGCTGCAGCGTTCTTTGTCAGAGGAACTTGTTAAGACAGAACCCAGCTGAGGGTCTTCTGAAAGTTATTTTGGCTGCTTGGAGACTCAATCACATGATCGCTGGTTTCCAGTTACCAGCACTGATCCTTTACTGGAAAGTTAGTCCTGCTAATAGCCGAGCCTGGACACACAGATGTAGCTGAGCACAGATCCAACCAGATCTCTGAACATTTAGATCATTCAGGGGGGGCGGCTGAATGATTTGAAGTATCGAGGGCAACAACCATCAACGTTTTTACCAGCTGACAGCAGAGAAGGCTGTGATGAGATAACGGCGTTCTACCGGTGCAGCGGGACAGTTCTCCCGTTTCACTAACCCTAGCAGGACACGCTGGAGCCGCCCCGTTCACGCTAGCATTGCTAGATGTATCGTGGTTGCTCGAGGAAGGACCAGGAAGTTGCAGCTCTGAGTTGTGCGAGATCAATAGTATAACCTGGACTATGACATCATCGGCTCGTACCAGCTCCACGCGTCCGAAGCCGCCGACTCCCAGCGTGTCGATGATGTTAAAGTCAGTCAGCATCAGATTGGAGAAGAAGGCGTTGTCTGCTTCATACCTGGAAATACCGAACACAAGGATGCCTTCACTGAACACAGGAAAGCAGCACGTTATACACTTCTGGTACCTGTCCAGACAGGTGTGTCATCTCATCAGAATCTCATCAAACCGTTCTGGCTCTCTACCTGCAACATTTGACCACGTGGAAGAACGGGAACTTCTTGGAGGTTTGGATGGAGAAGGAGGTGATGGGGAAGGAGGGAGGCGCAGGGAGGCTGGTAATCCGCCCTCTCTGCTCCCTCACCGGGACGGGAAGCAAGCCTCTCATCTCCAGACGGATCGCCAGCGCCTCCCTTTGAAGCTCTTTGTTCTGATAGATGTCTATCTAAGCCAAAGTTTCAGCCATCTCAACATGAAACCCTTTTTGGTTGTCATGATTGATTGATTAATTGTTTAGTTCAAATATGAATGACCAAGAAAAAATATATCAATGAACTAAACATTTATACACAAGACATAGAAATACATATTTGAAAAGGAGTGAGAAGAAGTATACCTTATAAGTCCATCAATAATCGGTTTATATAATAAGGGAGGTGTCTCCAGAGTTCTTGCTCTCGTGGGTCAAGCTGGGTTCTGTGCTTTGAGATGACTTCCTGTCATGAGAATGTTCTGCACAGCATCCGTAAGAGAGTAGCTTAAAAGCAGCTCCAGGGCGAGGCAATGGCCGCCGCTAGCCGGACAGCTGCAAGCTGCCAGACTGAACCTGAGCCGAGCAGGACGTCCTCAGAAGACAGAACAAGTACAGCGTCTCCAAAGCATTCTGGACTATGTTCGCCCAGCTGAGCAGCTCGCACTGAAGGTCTCCTAAAGAGCATCCGATCTGCTCCGGCTGAGCCCGCAGAGTCACACGCCAGTCCGGGGGACGGCCCACCTGGTAGGACGCTGGCGCTGCCAGTATTTTTAGCACATGGAAACATTGCTCAGCCATTCAAGAGTCTGGACGCTCCAGGACCGAGTGTCCCACCTCAACCTGGCAACACCAAGACTCCTCAGGCCCAGATCAGCGCCAGGGCTCTCACATGGGAGGTTCACGTCAAGTCTCCACGTTGGCTAATCATATTGATTATGCCCGCAGAAAGAGGAAGACTATTTCTTGGAAACAAACGCTGTGGATGCTGATTTCCACAGAAACAGTATCAGCCGTCGTTGTTTGGATGTTAACACTGAAAATAGATCTGTCCGACCTTCACTCAGACATCTAGATTCTAATTCATGAGCATAGAAAAAAGGATTTACTGCACTAATAATACTTTATACACTCCCTATTGGATGTATACTGTGACCTCATCCTGTCACCTGATACCAGGCAGCATGTGAACCCGTCAGTCACACCGGACTTTAGGCCTACCTGGCTTTGGCTTCTGCATCCTCGTATCCTTTATTTGACACGTCGTCCAGTCCTCCAATCAGATGCTTGAAAGAGCTGAGGAGGAGGAAATGTCAAAAGCCAATCAGAACACAGAATGTAAAAGAGAATGGTAAAACTAATTCATTATTGATTATTAACATTATTTATCTAAACGAACACTTGATAGTCCACCATGATAAATCTCTAAATCATGACTCATGGATTATGACATCTGTTTTTTATTCCAGCATCTTTCCCTTATTCTTTCCGTCTCTTTATGTTTTGGCTTGGCTGTTAATATTCTTTGATTTTTCCGAACATATTCTCTCCAGATTCCACGTAATAAATACCCAGGACTAATCGAACAAACGCAAAAGCCCTGACAGGACAACGCATTGAGTGTAGTTAGGCATCAAGGCCAGCAGAGGGCAGCAAGCACCTTCAAACAGACCAACAGCACCTGAACGCACCACAGCCTGACAAGTACAGTAAGTTCTTGTGAAATTATACTTCAAGCCGTTGTCAGAGTATTTGGTCTTGGATTGCTTTTACTTCATCATATGATGCTAATGCTATTGCTAATGCTAATAGTTCATGCTACGTACACTGAATCAAAAGACCTAAAGGACACACATTAGCGAGGCTAAGCTACTAGCTCGTGAGGCGCGAGTTGGACTCGTCTTACTCTCGGTCGATGACCAGGCACGTGACATCACTGGCAGAAATGACGTTGGCTGTTCTGACGTCCTCCCTGTGGATTCAACAGACGCACATTCAAGGGTTCAGGTTGGGAAGTTATTCACTCGGGTCAGAGGTCACATGAGGCGTACCCCTGCAGCGCTCTCTCTCCAAACCAGTCCCCCCTGGTGAGTTCTCTGAGGAACTTAGGCTCCTGATTGGCTGGATCCTCCTGGGTGACATTCACCTGTAAACACGGACATGAGTGATCAGATTCGTACGACGGAGGACTTCTGGAGGGGGGGTTGCGTCACCTTGCCCTTGCTGATGATGAAGAAGGTGTCTCCTCTGGCTCCCTGTCTGATGATGTACTCTCCATCTTCATAATGGGTCTAGACACAAACCGTTCAGCGTCTGATTGGACAACGGTCGTTTACCCCCAGATGGGGGCTGTGGAATGCTCACCTCCTCCATGACGTCAGCCATCTTGCTCAGGGTCTCCTCTGGAAGCCCCTGGAAGGTGGGGACGCTGCAGAGAGCGCACTTATTATGGGCTGGGTTTAATCACATGTGAATGGAATCTCCATCGACCTTTAACCCTTGATCACCATTGTGTGGTTGGTCACCTCTTGAGGAAGTCCATGTACTTAGCATGTTTGATGAGTCCGGTTCTCATCATGATGGTCTGGTAGCACTGACGGTCGACGGCCCACAGCTTCACCTGGACCAGCGCTGGAACACACAAGCGTGTCTAATAAGTGATCAATCACTCTATTGTGAGCTGCTGCAGGTCAATCAGTGTGATACCTGCATGTACGACGCTGCGTTCACACACCTACGTGTGTGTGTGTGAACGCAACAAACGCATGCAGGAGATCACACGCCAAAGAATCCTGATCTGTGCATACAGTCTGCAGGTGTTGTCATGGCAACAGTATGTGCATATCTATGGGTGGGTGTGTGTGGCGCATCACTGAGTCCAAAAATAAGTTGAAATAATCTCAGAAGTCTGAAGATTAAGATCAAACTGTTTAGTCAAATGGAACCGTCACACACAACACACACTGCTGACATGTGCTGTTTGTTGTTTCCATGGTTACATGCTCTGATTTTTGTTTCTGAAGCTTAACTCAATAAATGCTTTGACCCCCACAGCATTTATGTAGGCGTCATGTATAGAGAAGCAGCTAAAGCTAAAGCTTGTCAACATATTAAAAACTATTTTCTGTAATAGAGGAACTGTTAGAATACTGCTGCAGTACTTCATGGTACCCAATGACATGCTGTCTGTTGCTATGGAGAGGCCAAGTGTTTCTGTAACCATGGAAACAACAGGAGACAGCAGAGCATATGGGGTTAGTTATAATGTGCTGGTGTTTGTTTCAGGAGAGCCGTCGTCACAGTTTAATGATTATTCTTAATGTTTATTGATGATTCAGGTGTTTCAAACAAGCTAAAACTCCCGACTGCAATCACAGTACCGACTCAGAGTACTCACAGTACTTCTACAGAGTACTCACTCCGGACAGTAGCCGTCCTGGTGCAGTTGTAGAGGATGGCCAGCTCTCCGAAGACTTTTCCTGGTCCCATGGTACACAGCTTCATCCCCTCTTTAGTCACCTCCACCTTCCCCTCTGGGTGAGAGACATTCACAGAGAGAGAGAGAGAGATAGCTCGATTAGTTGTGATGTCATCTTTCCACCAAAAAAGCAACACAGGATGAAACAGACAAAATTTCAATAACACACCCAATCCTGAAACCAGGTCCGAAGCGTCTCTCTCTTTTATATACAGTATACATATATATATATATATATATATATACACACACACAGTAATACCTGAACATACGAGAAAACCTGCCAGCAATATTCTTGTTTTCATTGATTAGAAAAACATTTATTGTTTCCAAAACGATCATTTCAAACACCAAATATGGCCATCCAACAAGTTGCCACGCCAACTGCATCTATTGTGTCTGTGTGTGTGTGTGTGTGTGTGTGTGTGTGTGTGTGTGTCCTGTCTCTTTACATAATGAGACAAAACTGCTGCATCTGTTTCTTCCTCCTCACCAACACACACACAATCAACCACTGCCGGCCTGTTTTTAGGAAGCGCTTCCTCTTCCTGCCACAAACCGGGCTATTTTTAGCTTCCATCTGTGTCCCCCAAATCGTCCTGAATGTTGACGTCCAAGGACTCCGCCTCTAACTCCACCTATCGACATGAACAACGACGTCAAAGTCCGAAACGTCACACCTTCGGCAAACACCAGTGCATTTATGGAACATTAACGAGTCTCATTGGTCAGTTAACGGGAGTTTCTCTCATTGGTCAGTTAACGGGAGTTTCTCTCGTCTCACTGGTCAGTTAACGGGAGTTTCTCTCGTCTCACTGGTCAGTTAACGGGAGTTTCTCTCATCTCATTGGTCAGCTAACGGGAGTTTCTCTCATCTCACTGGTCAGTTAACGGGGGTTTCTCTCATTGGTCAGTTAACGGGAGTTTCTCTCGTCTCACTGGTCAGTTAACGGGAGTTTCTCTCATCTCATTGGTCAGTTAATGGGAGTTTCTCTCATTGGTCAGTTAACGGGAGTTTCTCTCGTCTCACTGGTCAGTTAACGGGAGTTTCTCTCATCTCACTGGTCAGCTAACGGGAGTTTCTCTCATCTCACTGGTCAGTTAACGGGAGTTTCTCTCGTCTCACTGGTCAGTTAACGGGAGTTTCTCTCATCTCACTGGTCAGTTAACGGGAGTTTCCCTCATCTCACTGGTCAGCTAACGGGAGTTTCTCTCGTCTCATCGGTCAGTTAACGGGAGTTTCTCTCATCTCATTGGTCAGTTAACGGGAGTTTCTCTCATCTCATTGGTCAGTTAACGGGAGTTTCTCTCATCTCATCGGTCAGTTAACGGGAGTTTCCCTCATCGGTCAGTTAACGGGAGTTTCTCTCATCTCATTGGTCAGTTAACGGAAGTTTCTCTCATTGGTCAGTTAACGGGAGTTTCCCTCATCTCATTGGTCAGCTAACGGGAGTTTCTCTCATCTCACTGGTCAGTTAACGGGAGTTTCTCTCATCTCATTGGTCAGTTAACGGGAGTTTCTCTCATCTCATTGGTCAGTTAACGGGAGTTTCTCTCATTGGTCAGTTAACGGGAGTTTCCCTCATCGGTCAGTTAACGGGAGTTTCTCTCATCTCATTGGTCAGTTAACGGGAGTTTCTCTCATCTCATTGGTCAGTTAACGGGAGTTTCTCTCATCTCACTGGTCAGTTAACGGGAGTTTCTCTCATCTCATTGGTCAGTTAACGGGAGTTTCTCTCATCTCACTGGTCAGTTAACGGGAGTTTCTCTCATCTCATTGGTCAGCTAACGGGAGTTTCTCTCATCTCATTGGTCAGTTAACGGGAGTTTCTCTCATCTCACTGGTCAGTTAACGGGAGTTTCTCTCATCTCATTGGTCAGGCTCCAGCAGGAAAGAACGATCCTGAAGAGATTCGTGCTCTCAGACCAGGAGCTGTGGCTCTCGGCTGAAGAGGAGACGTTCATGTTTCAGTTCCGTCTATCGGGCTTAGAGAATCCGCAACAAAAGCCCAAAGCCCAAATCCTCAACGCAGATCAAAAGCACCTCACGTACAAAGAAATGAAACCTTGCATCCTGCTTTGAACCTCAATATAAAATGAGATACAAGGAACAAACAAACGACCAGCAGCACCACCTCACCTTCCATCACGTAGACCAGGGAGCCCACGTCACCCTCTTCGATGATGAAGGCATCTTTCCCGTAATCCACCGGGTACATGCAGTCCACGATCTCGTGGATCTGAGACAGCTCCAGGTTCTTCATGAAATCGTTTTCTAAGATGGCCTCACGGATCATCTCCTTCGACCTGAGACGAGGAAGCATGTCCAAAGGTCGAAAGGAAAAACATCAAACATTTACCTTTTTTCCATCAAGTGCTGCGATGCCAATAGAAACTAACCTGTGGAGCTTCAGGGTCAGTCAAGGTGGAGGTGAGCGTCAGTTCGGTAGTTAGAATTCAAGTCTCGATTTGATACTACCGCCGGCCGTATCAAAGGGAACCGCCGGCCGTATCAGAGAGAACCACCGGCCGTATCAAAGAGAACCGCCGGCCGTATCAAAGAGAACCGCCGGCCGTATCAAAGAGAACCGCCGGCCGTATCAAAGGGAACCGCCGGCCGTATCAAAGAGAACCGCCGGCCGTATCAGAGAGAACCGCCGGCCGTATCAAAGGGAACCGCCGGCCGTATCAGAGAGAACCACCGGCCGTATCAAAGAGAACCTCCGGCCGTATCAAAGAGAACCTCCGGCCGTATCAAAGAGAACCACCGGCCGTATCAAAGGGAACCGCCGGCCGTATCAAAGAGAACCGCCGGCCGTATCAGAGAGAACCGCCGGCCGTATCAGAGAGAACCGCCGGCCGTATCAAAGAGAACCGCCGGCCGTATCAAAGAGAACCGCCGGCCGTATCAAAGAGAACCACCGGCCGTATCAAAGAGAACCGCCGGCCGTATCAGAGAGAACCGCCGGCCGTATCAGAGAGAACCACCGGCCGTATCAGAGAGAACCGCCGGCCGTATCAAAGAGAACCGCCGGCCGTATCAAAGAGAACCGCCGGCCGTATCAGAGAGAACCGCCGGCCGTATCAAAGAGAACCTCCGGCCGTATCAGAGAGAACCACCGGCCGTATCAAAGAGAACCGCCGGCCGTATCAAAGAGAACCGCCAGCCGTATCAAAGAGAACCGCCGGCCGTATCAGAGAGAACCACCGGCCGTATCAAAGAGAACCGCCGGCCGTATCAAAGAGAACCGCCGGCCGTATCAAAGAGAACCGCCGGCCGTATCAAAGAGAACCTCCGGCCGTATGAAAGAGAACCTCCGGCCGTATGAAAGAGAACCTCCGGCCGTATGAAAGAGAACCGCCGGCCGTATCAAAGAGAACCGCCGGCCGTATCAAAGAGAACCGCCGGCCGTATCAAAGAGAACCTCCGGCCGTATCAGAGAGAACCGCCGGCCGTATCAAAGAGAACCTCCGGCCGTATCAGAGAGAACCGCCGGCCGTATCAAAGAGAACCTCCGGCCGTATCAAAGAGAACCTCCGGCCATATGAAAGAGAACCTCCGGCCGTATCAAAGAGAACCTCCGGCCGTATCAGAGAGAACCGCCGGCCGTATCAAAGAGAACCTCCGGCCGTATCAGAGAGAACCTCCGGCCGTATCAGAGAGAACCGCCGGCCGTATCAGAGAGAACCGCCGGCCGTATCAAAGAGAACCTCCGGCCGTATCAAAGAGAACCTCCGGCCGTATCAAAGAGAACCTCCGGCCGTATCAAAGAGAACCTCCGGCCGTATCAAAGAGAACCGCCGGCCGTATCAAAGAGAACCGCCGGCCGTATCAAAGAGAACCTCTGGCCGTATCAAAGAGAACCGCCGGCCGTATCAAAGAGAACCTCCGGCCGTATCAAAGAGAACCTCCGGCCGTATCAAAGAGAACCTCCGGCCGTATCAAAGAGAACCTCCGGCCGTATCAAAGAGAACCTCCGGCCGTATCAAAGAGAACCGCCGGCCGTATCAAAGAGAACCTCCGGCCGTATCAAAGAGAACCTCCGGCCGTATCAAAGAGAACCTCTGGCCGTATCAAAGAGAACCTCCGGCCGTATCAAAGAGAACCGCCGGCCATATGAAAGAGAACCTCCGGCCCTATCAAAGAGAACCGCCGGTCCTCTCAGACCTGCAGCTTCTGCCATGTTTGTTTGACGATGCTGCAATCGGGTCGTACGCTGATCCTTTTCGGGTTCTCAGTGGACACGCAGAACCCGATGAACTGATGACTCCACACCAAAATGAAACGGCAGCCATCGTCTCTGCTTGTTCACGAGGCGTTTTCAAAGAGAACATTTCAGGAGACTGTTCTGAAGAACACCTGAAGAAGATGGAGGGTCCTCAGAAGAGAAGAGCCCAGCCCGTAGCCACCGAGCTACAAGCATTAGCACTGAGACTCCACCCACTCCCACCCACAGTGGCGTTGGAGCGCCACATGCTAGCAAGAGTTAGCATCATAAGCTAACACGCCCTCATCTACAGACCTGAATAAATATGAGCATGACGAACATTGGGCGTCATAGAGAAGGCTCCGCCTGATGCTCCGCCCACGCTGCGCGTCAAAGCAGAACCCCCAGAATGGACCGGTTCCTAGGAGCCAGATGGAAGTGGACTTACTGTGGGCTCTTGGGGTGAAAGGCCAGCGTGACCTGGCTGAGGTCACTGATGTCGCGGGCCGTAGGCTCGGCGGAAATGGCCTGCCGTTTGCTGCGGTGCTGGTCCGGCTGCAGAGGGAGGTTCTGCTGCTGGCCGGTGGCGGGACGCAGCACGGACCGGTACTTGTCCAGCTCATTCTGCAGCCGCTGGATCAGTTCGTCCTTTTGATCCAGCTCCAGCTCCAGTTCATCAATCAGGCCGTCACGCTGCCGCAGCTCCTGGATCTTCTCCTGCAGGGCGTACTGCAGGTCCCGCAGGGTTCCCATCAGTCCGCTGGACCGGTCCACAATGTTCCTGTTCTCCGGGTTCTTCGGTCTCTGTGTTTTCTGTGAAGCGTAACCATCAGAGTCCATCTGGACCCTCAGGGGTCACTTCAGCGGTTCCTCCTGGGTTCAAGCTGGGCTTTAAATGTTGAGCTTCTTCTGCTGCTCGAGGGTTCTCGGGGATCGAGAAGGTTCCGCTGGAGACTTTTGAGGATCTCCAGGGTGCATGAATTTAGGGTTCGGTCCTCCAGGAATAAATGTGATCCGAAGGTGAAGAACGAAAAGGGTCTGCAGATACAGCAAAAAGTCAGAACTTCTGATCCAAGACCAGAACTGGACACCAAGAGAGTCCCGCTGGTCCAAAGCCTCCAGGTTAAAATAACATCATTAAAACGTTCGGAAGAACCAAAAACCCGTCAATTAATCCGAGGGGGAGGAACGCGTCTGCGGGGCGGAACCGTGATCCGATCCAGAAACACAGAACAAGAACCTGAGATGACGATGACGAGAAGACGATCCGCACCAGGACGAATCCCGCTCACGTGGAACGGACCCGGAGGAGGAGAGGAGACACCGGAGCGGAGGAGGAGAGGAGACACCGGAGCGGAGGAGGAGACACCGGAGCGGAGGAGGAGACACCGGAGCGGAGGAGGAGAGGAGACACCGGAGCGGAGGAGGAGAGGACATGGAGCTGCTGCTCTGGTTCTCTTAATCACCTTCATTACTTTGATTAGTTTAACGCGGAGTCAAACCACCGAGGGCTCCTAAAGTTGTCCCCCTCCCCCTCCTCCTCCTCCTCCTCCTCCTCCTCCTCAGTTCTGGATGAATAAACTCCCATCATAGAATGAAAATGAGTTTTATTCCACAAAATATTCAGAAAATAGAGATCTGTGGTTCAGGGCCGGATTTAAGCCCTGTGGGCGGAGACTTTTGAGGAAGTGAGACTAGAGCTCCAATCAGGACATCTGGTGAAAGTAAAATAAAAATGTCATCTACGTGATGTTCCGTTGCTGAAGAACCGGGAGACCCGAGGCCACGTTGTTCTGGGACCTTGCACCGCGCAGTCCTGTGGCGACCTCTGCTGGCCGCTTTGTGTCATTACAACCAAACCAACAACCACTGAGAAGTTCTTAGAAATACATACCTTGAGCCAGCCTACCAGAAATACTTTGCTTGTACTTTGTACTGTACTCGGCTCGTACTGGCGTGCAGAGGTACTTGAGGAGGCGCTCCCCCCCCCCCCCCCCCGACACTAAACAACACACACGCACACACACAGACACCCACAAACACGAGTACGAGTAATTCGACTTACGAGCTCGGTTTATACTCGTATGTCAAAGTACTACTATCTCCAGCTTTGTGTTTCTCCACACATGGAAACATATTTCATGTTTGACTAGTGAGACCAAATTTAAATCTATATTTAAACTGCTTTATGTCAGCTGTCATCATCATAGATTCCAGACAGATTCCAATGCTAATGTTAATATTGGTTTTATTTTTATTGGTATTGTTAAATGTCGATGATTTATGTACGAAGGACTTTCAACGGAAACAAGACCGCAAGAAATGCTCCTCTTCGACAGGATGTTTGACTGTACTTGTACTGTAATACATGCTACTGTGTGACTGTACTTGTACTGTAATACATGCTACTGTAATACATGCTACTGTTTGTCTGTACTTGTACTGTAATACATGCTACTGTGTGACTGTACTTGTACTGTAATACATGCTACTGCGTGACTGTACTTGTACTGTAATACATGCTACTGTAATACATGCTACTGTTTGTCTGTACTTGTACTGTAATACATGCTACTGTAATACATGCTACTGTGTGACTGTACTTGTACTGTAATACATGCTACTGTAATACATGCTACTGTTTGTCTGTACTTGTACTGTAATACATGCTACTGTAATACATGCTACTGTGTGACTGTACTTGTACTGTAATACATGCTACTGTGTGACTGTACTTGTACTGTAATACATGCTACTGTGTGACTGTACTTGTACTGTAATACATGCTACTGCGTGACTGTACTTGTACTGTAATACATGCTACTGTGTGACTGTACTTGTACTGTAATACATGCTACTGTAATACATGCTACTGTTTGTCTGTACTTGTACTGTAATACATGCTACTGTGTGACTGTACTTGTACCCTAACATTCTATCTAATAAACATATTCATGCTAATGTGCTAATGAGCTAGCCTGATACACTTGAATGCCGGTGCTGCAAAAGCATCAGAGGAACTTAAACGCATCAAAACTTCTTCCAACAAGGAGACGTGTTGTCGGTGAAGAGACTTTCTGACTGTTGGTCAAAGGCCTCCTGGAGAGCGCGCACGCACACATGCACACGCACACACACACAGACACGTTGAGTGTGTGTCCACAGATAGCAGTGGTTTAAACATTAACGTTGTTGGCTCATAAAGCTAACACCAGGACAGTGAACCTTTGGAGTTTGATATGATGTGATCTCTCTCTCTCTCACACACACGCACACACGCACACACACACGCACACACACACGCACACACACACAGTGAGACCCTGATGAACAGCCATTTGTCAGAATGACGCGGCTCTGATCGGAGGAAGGTGATCTCTGAAATTGCTCAGGTGAGTTTTTCCTTTTTCATCTTTATCAAGATTTCTGGTTTGAAATTACTCTCTTTGAAGGGAGCTGGAGAGAGAGAATGTGAAGTGAGTGTCACTCTACCACTCTCTTACTGGACTTGAACAGTAGCAGCTCAACATGGCTAATGAGCAAACAGAGCAGGACTGGCTGTTGGAGCGAGAGAGGAAATGACTGTCTCTCGGCCAGTGCGTCAAAATAAAAATATTATGCAGTCAGAAGTATTCCAGTTCAGATGGAAGTACTCTGACTGTTACAGAAACACTCACTTCGCTTAGATTAAGACTGAAATGTTTTCTGTTACATTCAAAATGTTCAAGTTAGAATCTGCTTTTTAACTTTGATCATTATGTAAGAAGTCTTTCTGTGTACTGAGAGAAGTACATAAATATTCAAATAAGATAAACATGAAGTAAAAGTACACATCTTATCATTAAATACATTCATACAGTTAAACTAAAATAATCAAATGGCTGTTCAATGATTAACACCTGTTTTATTATATTTATAATCTATTTTTCAGTGATGGTGAAAATGAAGATATTTTTACATTTAAACTCCAGAATCCAAATAAATTATTTTAAATTTCATTATTTTAAATGTTTTTTTTTCTGGTTCAAGTTTGGATTTAGAAATTCTAAAAATATATTTCAGTATTTCAGTTTAATCCGCGCCTTTACCCCAGCATCAGCTGTGATAGGCTCTAAGGGTCATTTAGGGGCGGGTCCGATTCCTTTAATCCACAGATGGGATGTTTTTAGTCTGCAATTTATTTTTAAAATAAAAACTTTAGCACACACACACACAACCCTGATCCTAACACGCACACACACACACACACACAACCCTAATCCTAACACGCACACACACACACACACAACCCTGATCCTAACACGCGCACACACACACACACACACACACACACACAACCCTGATCCTAACACGCACACACACACACACACACAACCCTAATCCTAACACGCACACACACACACACACAACCCTGATCCTAACACGCGCACACACACACACACACACACACACACACAACCCTGATCCTAACACGCACACACACACACACACACACACACACACAACCCTAATCCTAACACGCACACACACACACAACCCTAATCCTAACCCGCACACACACACACACAACCCTAATCCTAACACGCATACACACACACACACACAACCCTAATCCTAACACGCACACACACACACACACACAACCCTAATCCTAACACGCACACACACACACACACACACACAACCCTGATCCGTAATAATATTATAATGCTTTGGTTTTATTGAGCTCTTTTCTGGACACTCAAAGACGCTTCACATTGTTCATTATTCATTCACGTCAGCTGAAGCTACTATTGTAGACGCAGCTGCCCGGGGGGGTAGACGCAGCTGCCCGGGGGGGTAGACGCAGCTGCCCCGGGGGGTAGACGCAGCTGCCCCGGGGGTAGACGCAGCTGCCTGGGGGGGTAGACGCAGCTGCCCGGGGGGGTAGACGCAGCTGCCCGGGGGGGTAGACGCGGCTGCCCCGGGGGTAGACGCAGCTGCCCGGGGTAGACGCAGCTGCCCGGGGGGGTAGACGCAGCTGCCCGGGGGGGTAGACGCAGCTGCCCGGGGGGGTAGACGCAGCTGCCCGGGGGGGTAGACGCAGCTGCCCCGGGGGTAGACGCAGCTGCCCCGGGGGTAGACGCAGCTGCCCGGGGGGGTAGACGCAGCTGCCCGGGGGGGTAGACGCAGCTGCCCCGGGGGTAGACGCAGCTGCCCGGGGTAGACGCAGCTGCCCGGGGGGGTAGACGCAGCTGCCCGGGGGGGTAGACGCAGCTGCCCGGGGGTAGACGCAGCTGCCCGGGGGGGTAGACGCAGCTGCCCGGGGGTAGACGCAGCTGCCCGGGGGGGTAGACGCAGCTGCCCGGGGGTAGACGCAGCTGCCCGGGGGGGTAGACGCAGCTGCCCGGGGGGGTAGATGCAGCTGCCCGGGGGTAGACGCAGCTGCCCGGGGGGGTAGACGCAGCTGCCCGGGGGGGTAGACGCAGCTGCCCGGGGGGGTAGACGCAGCTGCCCGGGGGGGTAGATGCAGCTGCCCGGGGGTAGACGCAGCTGCCCGGGGGGGTAGACGCAGCTGCCCGGGGGGGTAGACGCAGCTGCCCGGGGGGGTAGACGCAGCTGCCCGGGGTAGACTGACAGGAGTGAGGCTGCCAATTGGCGCCACATGATAAGATCATGAGCCTAAAATCTAAAGCTCTGATTTATTTCCAACGGCTATCTAAAAATACAAATGTTATTTATTTAAATTGATTTTTTTTTTCAAAATCTTTTTATTATTTTCTTATGAACACATAAAACATTGAAGTACAGCATGTACAAATACACATACAATGTACACATATCCATACACACTTACATAGATAATTAAAATAATAAAAGCTGACACCAACAATGGAGACAAAGGAAAAAAAAGAAAAAAAGAAGGGGGGGTGGGAGGGGGGGGGGGGGTCAAGCTAGTCATATCTATGCATTTGTATGTTTATTTCTGTTTATTTTTGCTGAAGTACTCCAAAAACGCATCCCACGTCAAATAAAAGTCATCTAGCCTCCGTTTCAGTTCTAATTTAATCTTCTCCAATTGAACGTGCTTCATTCCATCATTTCAGAGATTTAAGTAGGACGGAGGTTTTTTTTGTTTCCAGTTTAATAGGATCAATCTCCTAGACAACGCTGTAACAAATTTAATAACCGTTTTTTGCCTGTTCGAGAGACCAGTCAAGGCTGAGGGAACTCCAAACAATGCCGACACAGGATCAGGCTGTAGTTGTGTCTGACAAATGTTCAAAAAGATTTTTAATTTAAGGATATTTTTCACGCTCGAGTCACCTCTAAATTAAACAAAAATCACTCAGGTGAGAAATCAGGAATGAAGCAGCAAAAACGTCATGAAATCCCATCCTGCTGCTGATTGGCTGCCGTTACCTCAAGCAAGCAGCCACTCACAGGACAAAGGCTGCCAGGTGCACCTGCAGGTGTGATGGTGAAGGTGATGCTGTGTTCCCAGAGCTCCCAGTTACGACTGCAGTCTGTCCTCTGTCAATGATTACAGGACGGACCTTGACCTGCTGTCCCCGGGACGCCGGGACGTCCTGCTCAAATGAGGAAAACCGGGATGCGATTAAAAAAACATGCACGGACCCAAAAGTCCCAGATTAAATGAAAAACAACAACAACAACGATTTTCACTTGCAAATGTCACCTGGGTTCATTTGTGCCCCTCCCCCACGTAGCAACAATAAGCTCCTCCTCCATTCCTGCATCTTTGACCTGCTGATGTCCAGAGGCGGAACCTTTGGACATCCTTACTGATGATTGGCTTACACCACAGAACGGTTTCTACTTTGTTGTTTAACATAAGGATGAAGGTCAGAGAGATCAAACACATCGCGGAGTTACCCTCTGAGGAGAACCGATAGCTTTTAACAACAAATAATATCAATGTAAATGAATCACTTTTATCCAGGCCTAATCAATCATCCTGAATGATCAATGTCTTGTCTTCCAGTGAGCTTCCCTAATTTCCCTGATTTACATATTGCTGTCAATCACACCCAATGGAATCCAATCAGAAGGCGGGCGGGGACGGACTGACGGGCACACAGAAGGAGGCGGCGCTGCGGGAGCTGATGCAGAGAACGGGGTACCAGCTGCAGCAGGTAATCCAGATTAGCTCTGCAACACACCTGAGTAGGGATGCTGATACGATGCGTTCCAGGAGAACGGCCAGCGGAGGTACGGGGGCCCCCCGCCCGACTGGGACGCCCCCCCCCCAGAGAGGGGCAGCGAGATCTTCGTGGGGAAGCTCCCCAGAGATCTGTTTGAAGATGAACTGGTCCCGCTCTGTGAGAAGGTGAGGGGGGGGGGGGGGGGGGGGACTGGCTGCTGCTGATGGCCTCACTGGGTTTTCACTTCCTCTCTTCCCGTCTCCAGTTTGGTAAAATCTACGAGGTGAGGATGATGATGGACTTTAACGGGAACAACCGAGGATATGCCTTCGTCACCTTCAGCACCAAACAGGAGGCAAAAGCGGCGATGAGGCAACTCAACAACTACGAGATCAGGTCACAAGCACAACAACGCTAACCGCTAACCGGCATTAGCTTCACTGTATTGAGCCCAGATGCTAACGTACTGTTAGCAGTAGCTTAGCAACGACTTTAGCCAAAGCAACAACAGCCTGAAACAATCGTTCTGATTTTTAACTGTTAATATTCAAATGAGAAAGATCTAAGAGGAGTTTTGTTAGCATCTGAGCCGATTACGAAACGGCGGGGGTGATTGAAACCGCCTTTGAGTCCAGGAGTTTCTATGTTTGATCAACAGTCATCATCTTTCTCTTTTGGATCGTTTACTGATGGACAGAAATGGCCGCCTTCTCGGCGTTTGCGCCAGCGTCGACAATTGTCGTCTGTTTGTGGGCGGGATTCCAAAGACAAAGAAACGTGAAGAGATCCTCTCTGAGATGAAGAAGGTCACCGATGGCGTTGTGGACGTCATCGTTTACCCGAGCGCAGCAGACAAGTCCAAGAACCGAGGCTTCGCCTTCGTGGAGTATGAAAGCCACAGAGCAGCCGCCATGGCTCGCCGCAAACTGCTGCCAGGTACGGCAAGATGGCGTCATGATGATGTCATGGGCATGTCACAGTTAAACAACTTGAATTGAAGGAAGATAAGTCCTCACGTTTTCACTGATAAAGACGGGCTGCACCTCCCCAAGTTAACGCTGACCCAACAGGAATGCGTTCAGGACCAACAATGGCCTCATTAGATAATCCGGAATATAATCCCATGCCTAAGAATCACCAGAGCAGCTCCCAAACCCAAAGTAGACACGGCGGGAACCGTCACCAACAGGAAGTAGAAGCAGAGCGTAGAACCCAATCCTGAATATGCCTAGCAAACATCAAAGAGTGTTGACCCAGGATGACCCTCGCTCTCGTCCTCAGGCCGTATTCAGCTGTGGGGGCACGCCATCGCCGTGGACTGGGCGGAACCCGAGGTGGAGGTGGATGAAGATACCATGGCAACAGTTAAGATACTTTATGTGAGGAACCTGATGCTGCAGACCACGGAAGAGACCATTGAGAAGGAGTTCAACAGCCTAAGGCCAGGTACCGACCCCCCTGGAGCCAATGCTCAAAGCTCAGACGCTCCTCAAATGCACCAAAATACAAACAGTTATTTCAATACAGTTCCTGTGATGCGGCGTTCCACAAGGGTCATTACTTGGACTTTTGTCTGAGCGGGTTGTCTCTGCATCAGCAGCCCGTCCTCCGATCGATTTGATTGTCCTTTACGTCCATTACTTACCGGCTCTGATCGGGATGAGGGTTTGCGCTCAGTTGGGACCCCTTCCAGTCGCTACCTGGTTTTTGGCTGTAGAATGATAAACTTGGTGAACTTGATTTCAGGTGCAGTGGAGCGAGTGAAGAAGATCAGAGACTACGCCTTTGTCCATTTCGTCCACAGAGAGGACGCCATTACTGCCATGAATGCCCTCAGGGGAAAGGTCAGCGGTTCAGTTTCCTGTGACCTCAGAACAATCCATTTAATCAATACTGCCCTGTGATGTGCTGGCGATGCATCCGGGGTGTAGCCCGCCTCTCGCCCATAGCAGCTCCAGTAGCACCTGGATCTGAATCCTGTTCCTGGTCTGGACCCCCCCAGGTGGTGGATGGCTCCCCCATCGAGGTGACCTTGGCCAAGCCGGTGGACAAGGACAGTTACGTCCGCTACACCAGAGGGACCGGAGGCCGAGGAGGGTCCCTGCTACAGACCGACTACGCTGCCTACAGCCTGGGACAGGTAGGAGCCAGCGCGGGGGGTCTGGGGGTTTCTGCAAAGCATCATTCAAACCGCTTCATCAGACGCCATCTGATCAGATCAATCTGATTGACTGAACTGTTAACAATAACCTGAACATGGTTCAAATGTCCCGACGAAACGAACGAGGACTCAAAAACAACGATGACCTGGAAGGAAAGCCGCGTTCTGCCCCGCCCAGTCGGTGTCCCCAGAAGAAACCACTGAAGCTGACTCACTGATTAGGACACGCCCACGATACCTAATCAGCGACCAGATCCTTCAAACCAACCAGAACAGAAACGTAATGGATATTCAGTCCTCCGGTCTCTCCTCCAGGTGTACGAACCCTCAGCGGCGTATCTCGGCCCGCCGGTGTTCTACGCCCCCCAGGCCTACACCGCTATCCCAGGGCAGTTCCGCTTCCCAGCGGCCAAAGCTCACGGTGGGGGCCGCGGTTTGATGAGGGCGCCGTCGGTCCGAGGTGAGGATTGTTCTATCATCAAAGCAGTTACCGTCCAATCACGGCTCAGTTAGCATACCTGCTTCTAACGGAGGCCACAGAGCTAGCATTGAACGAGCTACAAGGTTTAACTGTCCCAGAGTGTCGAGTCTGCAGCTTATTAGCACGATAACACCCGTTGAATATAATCACCGAACACAAAGGGTTTGGATTCATATTATTGATCTACCTGAATCATGTTAAGCAGAATCCAAAGTCATCCCTCAAATCAGACGTGAAACTTTATGACGCTGATCAAAAGTCAAATCTGTGAACTCGAGTTACGATGAAGCAAAACAAGTGGATAAAGAATCGTCCAGCTAATCAGTCAGAATCTCTGTTACCATGACAACAGCTACCTGTTGACTCCGACTCAATAATTGTCTCTGTATGATTCTACTTCCGGGTTGATTTCTGGTGATTTGATTGATTTCACTGCCTTTTCGGTTTCCTGTAGAAATTTACATGACTGTACCTGTAGGGGCTGCCGGGGTGCGGGGTCTGGGTGGGCGGGGCTACCTGGCCTATGCCTCTGGGCTTGGACCCATGAGTCGAGGTGGTGGCAGTGCCACCTACGGCCTTAAGCTGGACAAGCAGTTGGAGGAGAAGTTGTTCGACCTTTTACCTGGCATGGAGCTGACCCCCATGAACCTGAAGGCCGCCGCCATCAAACCTGCCCCACAGGTAACAGAGCACACCTAAGCTTTCTACTTGTCATTTCTGCTACTTAGAGCCCATTGGTCAGTGCTAGAGCATCTCCACCTGGAGGCAGCAGGAAGTAGTTCAACCACTGACCAACAAAAAGCTGCTTGTCCATCAATGCTGTATTTTTACACTTGATGCAAGATGCAAGGTCAGAAACGGTCAAAATGTGTGGACTCCTGAGACCTGGTGAGGAGCCCAGGTGTCCACAGGTAGCAGAACTCCTCCTACTGTGGAGAAGACCTTCAAGATGCCGGGGACAGTAGCCTGGTTGATCTGGGCTGAGGATGGACCGAGGAGCAGGACCCAGATTACATGTGTCTACCTGTCTACCTGTCTACCTGTCTACCTGTCAGGTCCTAGAGGAGTTGTGTCAGAAGAATAACTGGGGTCAACCGGTCTATCAGCTCCACTCTGCCATTGGTCCAGACCAGAGACAACTTTTTCTCTACAAGATCACCATTCCAGCTTTGGCTACACAGTACCCCAACGTGTAAGACCAGTGCTGCTACTGCGAATAGTACTGCCTGCAAGTACCTGTACTTCCACACTTTCTGCTTCTGCTACTATTTCTGTAATACAACTACTTCTAGTCTCCATTAAAGAGAGAGAACCCTGTAGGTGGTGCTGATCCAGAACTAGGCAGCTGATCCAGAACCTGTAGGTGGTGCTGATCCAGAACCAGGCAGCTGATCCAGAACCTGTAGGTGATGCTGATCCAGAACCAGGCAGCTGATCCAGAACCTGTAGGCGGTTCTGTTAACATCCTGGGAAGCTGCTGAACATGGAGATCTAGAATCCGATTGGGTGAAGTTAAACATGTGACCATTACAGCCAGAGAGAAACTGTTGCTGTCTGCTCTCCATCAGCTCCAAGTTACAATGGGAGCTGATGGGGCTGTTGGTCGGAGGTCCTGTCGGAGGTCCTGTCGGAGGTCCTGTTGGAGGTCCTGTTGGAGGTCTCCTCCCTGAACAGGAAGTATAGGTCTGTTAGCTTCCAGATCAGCATCGCTAGCATCAGCATGGATTTTAGTTTGTGTCAACATGACGGAGGGAGAACTGAGTGAGAATTTAAAGAAAGACTTTCAGATGATTTACCAGCTGCCCTCCATTCTAACGATGATGTCATCCATACTCTATGGTGATGTCTCTGAGGCTCATTTACAAAACAACATTTTAGGTGAAGACGTTTAGCCCGCTAACGGGTTTTCAGTCTTTCCAAAACGCCGTTGATGCACTTCAATTCTTCCTTCAATCATCCTTCCTTCTTTCCTAGCTTCCTCCGCTAGCTCCTTCATTACGTTTTCACATCATCTCTTTTTGTCTTCTGCAGCTGGTCTGTGGTCAGTTTGTTTCACAAGAACAAGAATGCAGCCCGCCGTGCTAGAACTGAGCAATAATTAAAAACAGCAACACAAAGCAGACTATTTTACAGAACGGGACTCTGTCTCCCCAGCCATCCCTTCACCCCCGCCAAGCTCTGCGCAGCAGTAGAGGAAGCTAAAGTCCACGCCGCAGAGCACACGCTGCAAACACTGGGTCTGCAGACAGAGGGCGCCGACAGCTGCGCTGCTGCAGCCCCCCTGGCCTCCGTAGCCTTCCCAGGTATGTGAAGGTCCGTACCCAAAGAAAACTAACCCATCACCCCACAAACCAGCTGGGGGGCCCTGAAGGTCACCGGGTAAAGCTGAGACATCGGCACATGATCGATAGTCTCCACTAGGGGCCGGCAACCTAAGGCACACGTGTCATGGCTGGCACGCGAGGGCGACCCCTGCGAGTACGCCGATGCGTCCCCTCACTGACAACGGAAACGGACTGATTCAACACGTCACAGCTGGTCGGCTAGCTTAGCAGCGCTGTTAGCATGCTAGTAGACAAAGTTCCGGTTTGGATTATGGATTTATTTCAAGAGGAGGCCGGGCGACATTCGCCCTTTGCCTTGTTTTCCCATTCTTAATGAGGAAGGGTCTGCAGCGTGACCCCCCCCCCGGATGAACCATCTTATCAGTTTAAGACATGTGACTTCCTGTTGGGTTCCGGCTCATCGGGAGTCTCGCGCCGTGTAGCATCTCTTCAGTAACACAGCAGCAGCTCGCTCTCAGGTGTCTGCTCTATCCCCAGGCTACACGCTGGCGAGCCCGCCTGCGTCCCAGCTGAAGCAGGCGGTGTCTCTGGGCCAAGACCTGACTGCCTTCACCACCTACGAGGGCTACCCCGCTTTTGCCGTGGCGACGCGCCACACCGACGGATACGGCGTTTTCTAGAGAACGCTTTTCCAGCCACCTGAGGATGGATGCCTTCACTCTGAACTGAACTTTAGTTGATAATAAAGTCTCACATTTCTGATTTCTCTTTTTTTGGTACAAATATCTGCAGAACAGAGAGAATGCAGCTTTTTACAGGGAGAGACCAACCAACGCAGGAAACACCGTCCTCCGTCTCTACGTCTCTGCTTTAATTGTGGGAGGCGACATTCTGCAACTAATCTGATTGGTCAGTCTTTGGCTGTTTGGATTACTGTTTCAATCAAGTGTCTTAGCTTTTGTTTGGTTTGCATGTTTACAATGTTCACAAGTGAGTGTTATGGTGCCGAACTTCTTTAGAAACCCTTAGCACTGAATGCTAATGCTAACCAGTGCTAATGGTGCTTTTATCAGTACTTTCGTCTGTGCTAGTGAAAATGACATTCAGTCATGCAACACCAGGGTCGGTTCACAGATCCGAGATCAGCAGGAGGAACTGTTTTCACACTGAACACGAGGAGCCCGATGAATGTCAGCTGCATCACCGGCTACAGATGTGCTAACATTAGCTGCATCACCGGCTACAGATGTGCTAACATTAGCTGCATCACCGGCTACAGATGTGCTAACATTAGCTGCATCACCGGCTACAGATGTGCTAACATTAGCTGCATCACCGGCTACAGATGTGCTAACATTAGCTGCATCACCGGCTACAGATGTGCTAACATTAGCTGCATCACCGGCTACAGATGTGCTAACATTAGCTGCATCACCGGCTACAGATGTGCTAACATTAGCTGCATCACCGGCTACAGATGTGCTAACATTAGCTGCATCACCGGCTACAGATGTGCTAACATTAGCTGCATCACCGGCTACAGATGTGCTAACACCAGCTGCATCACAGGCTACAGATGTGCTAACATTAGCTGCATCACCGGCTACAGATGTGCTAACATTAGCTGCATCACCGGCTACAGATGTGCTAACATTAGCTGCATCACCGGCTACAGATGTGCTAACATTAGCTGCATCACAGGCTACAGATGTGCTAACATTAGCTGCATCACAGGCTACAGATGTGCTAACACCAGCTGCTAATGATTTAGCTTGTTTTAATGCTTTCATCAGTCTTAACTGGTTTAAATATTTTCCTGTCCAGCTAACAAAGGTACCAAAACAAAGACGCCAAAATGAGGACTCCTGAAGTTTTAAACCGTTTCGGTCGTTGAGGCCTTCTAGGCTTTTTAACTGTGAATACATCTGCCGTAAATCTGACATCAGTTCTTCCTCTCAATGTCTGCGATGCGATTCAGAGGATTTGCTTTAACCTTTTGTCCCAACGCGTCGGATCTCTGCTGCCCTATTTCTTTACCTTGTTTCAGTATTTCATGTTCGTGTTGTTCGTAAGTCGTTCAACCACGTAAAGTTCCGTTTCCATGACGCAGATCTCGTCTGCAACGTTTTTAACCGATGCAGACGGTGGTGCGTTTGTTTAGAAATACCAGATTCAGTTTTGGATTTAACAAAAGAAACAGAACCATGAAATCGTGTAAAACACACGACGAGAATGACGAGGATCACTTGTTCCTGTGTCACGCTGCACGGTTCCTCCAGACACGGAGACAGTATTAAAGTGTGAGAAGCACTTAGAACTTATTTTTATACCAGGGAGAGGAACAAGTATCCAGACGCCATTTGTTTTACAGTCTCTTTAATTAACCTGGAAACATGGCTCAATGAATTGTGGGTATTCTGAGGGGTTTCATATGAAGGAAAGGAAATCGTCCCCAAATAAAGAAACTAAAATCAGAAATTCCATGTCTTGTGTTTTTCCAGCTTCGGCATCCTTTTCCCGTTTGCTATTTTTATCACTAGAAAACAATCAGATCAATTAGGAACTACAAACAGTGCCTGCTAGCACTGATGCTAGCTAGCATCACACGAGTGAGTACCGTATTTTCCCTGCAGCTTTTACAACGGTGTGGCTAATTTATGGGTGTTTAAAAATGCAGCCAATACATTTAATCACTTCAGAGCGGACCAATGAATGATCGCACAGGTCACAGCGGACCAATGAATGATCGCACAGGTCACAGCGGACCAATGAATGATCGCACAGGTCACAGCGGACCAATGAATGATCGCACAGGTCACTGCGGACCAATGAATGATCGCACAGGTCACTGCGGACCAATGAACGATCGCACAGGTCACAGCGGACCAATGAACGATCGCACAGGTCACTGCGGACCAATGAATGATCGCACAGGTCACAGCGGACCAATGAATGATCGCACAGGTCACAGCGGACCAATGAATGACCGCACAGGTCACTGCAGACCAATGAACGATCGCACAGGTCACAGCGGACCAATGAATGATCGCACAGGTCACAGCGGACCAATGAATGATCGCACAGGTCACTGCGGACCAATGAATGATCGCACAGGTCACTGCGGACCAATGAATGATCGCACAGGTCACAGCGGACCAATGAATGATCGCACAGGTCACAGCGGACCAATGAATGATCGCACAGGTCACAGCGGACCAATGAATGATCGCACAGGTCACTGCGGACCAATGAATGATCGCACAGGTCACTGCGGACCAATGAATGATCGCACAGGTCACAGCGGACCAATGAATGATCGCACAGGTCACAGCGGACCAATGAATGATCGCACAGGTCACTGCGGACCAATGAATGATCGCACAGGTCACAGCGGACCAATGAATGACCGCACAGGTCACAGCGGACCAATGAATGATCGCACAGGTCACAGCGGACCAATGTCCTTGTCTCTGACTCAAACCTGTCCAGTGGAGGGCCGAAACACTCCAGGTCTTCTTTCGGACCCAATTGCAATACCCAAGCCTCCCCTTCGGAGAGGGTAATAATTACCAGTCTTTGTCCTACGGCAGGTCAACTCTACCTGAGGCTACAGGTAGACTCCGCCTCCGTTCATCTGTCTTCGGCTCACCTCCGCTCCGCTCGCGTGTTCGAACTCCGAAAATCAGTTCAACTTCCAAAGCATTTTAAACTCGTTTTTTTTATTCGAGAACCGAGGTTCCACCGTCTAAGAATAAGCGAATATAAAAATACTTGTTTTTGAGACAAGAAAAAAATCGAATCACAAAATAAAAATTTACATTTTTATTATTTATTATTTTTATCATGTACAAAAACCGAAATATTTATTTTAAAATGGTTAATTTCACAACAGAGAATAAAACCGTAAGACGACAAGAGTCAAAAACACTAAACACATCTTCATCATCACCATCATCATACCTGAGATCTGCATTATGCTCACGGACACCTCAGCAGGTAGCGTCTATCAAGCATCACATGTCAAAATAATAACAGTAATATTTGGTAAAGATCTGGTCACCGTGTTCCCGTTGGGGGCGCTAGAGAGTAAAAACCGGTTTGACAGCAGCGTCTGGACGAAGCGTTACGTTTACCCTCTCTTCCGTCCGTCAGCAGAACAAAGGAAAGGTAAAGGTGCTCTCAGCTAGCCGCTAGCCACAGTTAGCCATGCTGGGGGGTCCCGTGAACCCTGAAGCGGTACATGCAGGTGAAATCTGGGTGGCCCCAGTTGGACAACACCTGAACCTCGATAACCTGGAAGGTCCGGTCGCAGCCCTCCTGTCCACATCAAAGACACAAATCACAGGAAAAACATGGCGTGCTGAGCGTGCTGAGCTGCTACACGGGTTAGACACACCTCCAGGTCACACCTGTACAGGACTCACAGTGACGGCAAACATCTGGACAGATTCTCCATCCTCATCGTAGCTGTAAGAGCCCAACAGCTTCCCACGCTCCTCTTCCTCATCCTCCAGACCCTGGAAACACGACCGGCTCAAACCGGGCAAACCGGGCAAACCGGGCAAACCGGGCAAACCGGGCAGGCCTTACGAAGACGCTGAAGTCTCGGGGGGCGCTGAGCAGCGTCCCCCTGGGGGTCAGCGCTTTGGGGACGTGCTCGAGGGAGAAAGCCGTAGGGAAGATCGGCATGGAGAGACGGATCGCCAGGAACCCTCTGGAACCACGGAACGCCCAGCAGTTACCTGGATGCACATCTGGCTGCAGGTTAGAGACACACAGGTGTGTGTTGAGGGATGATTTGCGATGGGGGGGGGGGGGGGGGGGGTGTAACTGTTGTACGACAGGTGCAGTACCTGAATCACAGCTCGAGGGGACTGAGAGAAATACCAGAGGGGGACTCCCGAACACACTCAGCAGCGCAGCCTTCGTCTGGTAGGACTGTGAGCAGCGGCTAGTCAGGACGCTGCCCCCTGCAGGACGGAGACATCATTACAGAGCAGCTGGCTCAGACTTCACTAACGCTTCACCGTCCGCGTACAGGGAACCGCTCAGACCGATGCTGAACCGATACCTCCAGACTCCAGAGCAAAGTCCGCCAGGCCGGTTCTGTCCTGAGAAAACAGCCGCAGAGCGTCCTTCACGATCACATCGACGTCCTGGAAGAGACGAGTCGTCAGCCGACCGAACCGACGGACAGGAAGACGCTGCAGGCAGCCCCCCCGCCGCGCCGCACCTTCTCTCTGGACGCCTCTTGGCCACGGCGCTGCTCCAGCTGCAGGCTGATGTTCTGCAGGACGCCGAGCTCCAGCGAGACCAGCGACGCCTGTAGGTCTGCTCTGCTGACGTATCGCCGTGACAACCACCGGAGGACGTCTCCAGGGGGCCTGCCGCCCACCGTCAGCCGGTTACCGTAGATCAGGGTCTGGACCTGGGAAGAGACTTCCTCCGAAACCTGACAGAGAAAAGAACAAACATGAGGCCGGTATGATGTGATGGGGAGGTTACCATAGAAACGATACAAACTAGCACGGCCTGATCAGAACGCTAATGTCGCTACTTGGTTAAGACGAATAAAGGAAGGCGTCTCCTGTCCCGTCTCCCGTCCCACCTTCTGCTGGATGGTGTCCAGCTGTTGGCCGACCTCTTGACATGAGGACAGACCGTCCACATCCCCCCTGATGTCCTCCAGAGCCGCCTCCAACCTGGCGACCTCTGCGAGCAAGGCACGGTGGGAGTGCCGGTCCGCTCCAACGCTAGAGGACAGCGGTCGGATGAGCCGAGCGGCTCCAGCTGACCGCAGAGTGAAGAGGAGGATGAAGATCACCTGACAGCCGCTTGAGAGTCTCCTGCAGCAGCTTCTGGTCTCCACTGAACATCCTGCATCAGTAACAAGCACAGATCAGACGCCGGAGCAGGCGGTCCCACGGCCCCTGCTCAGGTTAGTGTCTGACCTGGTCCTGGTCCAGCAGTCTGCTGACCCGTGACTCTTCACCCCGACCTGCTGCTGGAGCTCAGCATACAGCTCCAGCAGCTGCTGGTGTCTCTGCTCCGCCTGCCGCCCTCCAGCGTCCACGCGCTCCCACAGCGCCGCCAGACGCCGCTCAAGATGGACGAGGAGTCCGAACGCTTCCTGTGAAGAAGCAGGAGGTTCATTCGTACGGCGGTTCCACCCAGAGAAGAGCTGGGTCAGTACCTCCTCTCCTGGGGGAGGGTCCTCCACAGTGCCCCTGCTGGTTGGTTGCTGGGGGACATGTGGTCGTAGACTGAGGCCAGACGGGGGACGCTGGAGACTGCCGTCCTCCAGTCTGTGATGGTGGCTGGAGAGAACCACCACGGGCCTGAATGTTGGACGCCACATGAGAGGAAGCACCCGACTTTGTGAAGCGGGTCCCCCAATAAAGACTTACTGAGGAGCAGCAGGAGCAGCAGGAGCAGAGAGAGGAGCAGCAGGAGCGGGAGGGGAATCCTGCCGGAGGCGAAACACCATCAGTCGTTCGTTCAGTGAACCAGACAACTTCTGAAAGTTCCAGTCTTTGATTTGGTGAGAACAGAACGCACCAAGCAGAGGGCGTGGTCATGTGACGCCATCGCCTGGCGAGCCACCTGCACACATCACCTGAGCTTTTACCTGGACACAGCGTGCAGAGCAATGTTAAGGTAACAGGCCTATAACAGGAAGGATTACTTTTATTTATATGAATGGAAACCAGTTTGACCAGTATAAATAACTGGCTAGCTCAAATCCTTGGCCTGATGATAGTCGACCAATCAGGGCAGAGGATCTTAACCTGCACAGCAGCCGGCCCTCCATAAAGCAGAACCCGTGTTCCTGGTCAGAGGCCAAACAGCTGCAGCGCCGCTGAGGCTCAGCTGGAACAGACAGGAAGCTGAGGGGCAAACAGGCATCAGCGATCAATCAGCGATCAATCAGCGATCAATGAGAGCAAACGCCGGCCTCCATTTCCCACAATACCAGCTGATCGGGGTCACCTGTAGAGGCAGCAGCGCTCCACACCAGCAGCAGCAGACAGGACGCCAATGAGGGCCAGGAAGGGGAAGGGCCTCGGGGCCGCTTACAGTCGCCACCTGCTGGTGGCAGCTGGGCAGTGCAGTGAGCTGCCAGACAACACATTCAGTCCTCAGAAGCAGACCGACGAAGACGAAGAGCCATCAGCTGACCGGGTGTGTCTCAGCTCACAGCTCATCTAGAACCAACGGTCTCAGGGCTCAGCAGAGATCTAGAACCAACGGTCTCAGGGCTCAGCAGAGATCTAGAACCAACGGTCTCAGGGCTCAGCAGAGATCTAGAACCTATGGTCTCAGGGCTCAGCAGAGATCTAGAACCAACGGTCTCAGGGCTCAGCGGAGATCTAGAACCTATGGTCTCACTCAGCAGAGATCTAGAACCTATGGTCTCAGGGCTCAGCAGAGATCTAGAACCAACGGTCTCAGGGCTCAGCGGAGATCTAGAACCTATGGACTCACTCAGCAGAGATCTAGAACCTATGGTCTCAGGGCTCAGCAGAGATCTAGAACCTATGGTCTCAGGGCTCAGCAGAGATCTAGAACCAACGGTCTCAGGGCTCAGCGGAGATCTAGAACCTATGGACTCACTCAGCAGAGATCTAGAACCTATGGACTCAGGGCCTCAGCAGAGATCTAGAACCTATGGTCTCAGGCTCAGCAGAGATCTAGAACCAACGGTCTCAGGGCTCAGCGGAGATCTAGAACCTATGGTCTCAGCAGAGATCTAGAACCTATGGTCTCAGGGCTCAGCAGAGATCTAGAACCTATGGACTCAGGGCTCAGCAGAGATCTAGAAACCTATGGTCTCAGGGCTCAGCAGAGATCTAGAACCAACGGTCTCAGGGCTCAGCGGAGATCTAGAACCTATGGTCTCAGGGCTCAGCAGAGATCTAGAACCTATGGTCTCAGGGCTCAGCAGAGATCTAGAACCTATGGTCTCAGGGCTCAGCAGAGATCTAGAACCAACGGTCTCAGGGCTCAGCGGAGATCTAGAACCTATGGACTCACTCAGCAGAGATCTAGAACCTATGGACTCAGGGCTCAGCAGAGATCTAGAACCTATGGTCTCAGGGCTCAGCAGAGATCTAGAACCTATGGACTCACTCAGCAGAGATCTAGAACCTATGGACTCAGGGCTCAGCAGAGATCTAGAACCTATGGACTCAGGGCTCAGCAGAGATCTAGAACCTTCTCTTGGATGACTCGTGTGTGTGTGTGTGTGTGTGTGTACTCACACAGGCGTCCTTTGGGATCCTTCTGGTTCGCTGTGGACTCCTTCATGACTCTGCAGCGACTGGGTCGAGCTGCAACAGATGAAAACCATCAGCAACCAGCGCCCCCCCCCCCCCCCCCCGCCCCTCCCCGCCCCTCCCTGCCCCGCCCAGCCCCAGCAACCCTCCACCCGAGGACCGGCGCCGACATTTGCATTTTGTCAAGGGGACAGTCAAAAGGATCTCATTTGTTTGGAGGGAAATGCAACAGGTGAGCAGGGAGTGAGACCCACGTCTGAGCCAACCAATCACAACCCTCCATTCATGTGATTCACAACATCACGGAAAGGAACGCAGAACCAGAACCTGCTAATCGTATCGATTCATTTAAGGCGCAAGAGAACGTCTAGAAGGACCTGTGGGTGGTTCAGAAGATTCTCCCGCCCTGTAAGGTGATTGGGGGGGGGGGGGGGGCTGGATGCTTCTAGGGTTAAGATCCAGTATCCTATTGGTTCCACAGTTCATGCCACTGAGGAACCTGTGAGAGGTTCTATTGTTCGTCCTGCGTGGGGTCTTCACGTGACTCGTACCTCTGTGTGTTCCATCGTTCTGCATGTTGACCTCTGGGAGCTTCGAGGTCAGCCACCGACACACCTGCCAGGTGTCTGCCAGCACCAACATGCAGCTGGCTGCAGCTCGCCTGACTGACAGCTGACAGGTGTTCAACCACCGCCGCAGCACACCTGGAAGAGTCGCACATAACCGAGACAAACATCTGTATCGACGTACGCTTCGTTCGGCCAATCAGCTCTTCTGTGGGAGTGTCAGTGCAGAGACACCTGTCGACAAACATGATCAGCAGGTGTAACTTTACGAAGCCTGAA
>NC_090917.1:147172-149672 GCF_040956055.1 Brachionichthys hirsutus
GTAGAGTCCTGCACTAGAGTCCTCCAGTAGAGTCCTCCAGTAGAGTCCTCCAGTAGAGTCCTGCCGTAGAGTCCTCCAGTAGAGCCCTCCAGTAGAGCCCTGCAGACACTTTACAGACAGCCATGTTTCTATCATCAGTTTGTCCTGTCCAATCAGATGTCCCGGGTTGAGACTCTTGCTGCTGATTGGCCAGCTGGTGTTCTGTTTAATTCAGGCAGCGTTAGAAAGACCACTTAGTGGGTTAAATATTAATCCTAGTGAAGCTAACTGCAGTCCATTAGGCTCAGCAGAACCTGCAGCATTTAGAGAGATACTAACCACCCAGGCTGGATGTTCAGGGGGGGAAATCAAGCGCACCCAAAGGGCGAAGAGGTCACGGCGTTAAACTGAGTGAAGAGCTGCATTCACACGCAGTGCTAATACTCACCAGCACCCTGACCGTGTATTAGTACTACAGTCAGAAGTATCGATTCGTTATCAGATATCTGATCTTCCATATTTGACACAAAGAAAGTAAAAGCAGCCACGCCTACGCACACCTACACACACACACACACACACACACACCTACACACACACACACACACACACACACACACACACCCACACACACACACACACACACACACACACACACCCACACACACACATACACACACCCACACCTACGCACACCTACACACACACACACACACACACACACCTACACACACACACACACACACACACACACACACACACACACATACACACACCCACGCCTACGCACACCTACACACACACACACACACCTAGACACACCCCCACGCCTACACACACACACACACACACCCACACACACACCCACACACACACACACACAGGGATGATTGACAGGCCTAATTAAGGGCGGTAAATGCAGATCAGCCCTCAGAGGCTGATTCGCTGTCACTCACACACACATTTAAATAAGATGAAACCCAGTTCGAAATAACAGTTCTGATGAAGGTGAAGATGAAGATTATGACTTATGTGTCGCCGTGACGACAGCCGTGCTGCAGAGTGAGTCCTGGTTTAGGTGGAGGAGAGACGTCCCAATTTGTGTTCAGTTTTTATTTCTCTAACTCCGGATCATAACAGGAAGTCGTCTCAGGAACAAGAACTGTGGAGACAAGGAGAACTTCCCTTTAACAGGCAGAAACCTTGAACAGAACCTGTCCTCTCAGAGGTCAGAGAGGACAGGGGTCAGAGGACAGGGAGGACAGGGCCCAGAGGTCAGAGAGGCCAGGCGTCAGAGGTCAGGGAGGACAGGGCTGTAATCTGAATGAACTGTCCTGCTAATGCAGCATGCAGCTCAGCATCTTGTTTGTTTATGCTAGCTCGTTAGCCTTGTGATTTCACATATAATTAGCATGAGCTCGTTAGCTCTGGGGCCTTAACGAGGCTAACGAGCTGAACGGCAGGCTAATGATTTAATTACACCAACGTTAGCACACGTTGATGCTAACGAGCTGCTCAGTGTTTACAAGGACATCTTTGAAGCTAATTGTTTAATGTCATGTTTTTAATGTGTAAATGATCTGTGGGCAACGACGCGTGTTTAACCCCTTGTTGCTTGATCCAGAATCAGGTCACATGACCTAAATATGGATTTCAGGTCTGAGAGGAGTGTGTGTGTGTGTGTGTGTGTGTTTCCCCGTTATCGTTTGTATTTTATGCTGTTTTTAGACACCAGACGGAGCAGCGCTCCTAATCTTATTGTGTAGCCACTATGCAGTGACAATACAGGCTTTCTATTTTTCTATTTCATAGCCTAGCCTAGCATAGAATAGAATAGCATAGCATTTAATTCGCATCGCACCACGTTTTGAGGCGTGGCCTCTGAACAGAGTGGTTAGAAACAGGAAGTGGTCTTGTACTTGTGTCCTCTAAAGTAGCTCAGGCATTGTCCCGTTCCGTTTTGTCCCCGTGCCTGTTGTGGATCGTCAAGTATGAACGTCGTCTTTCATTGGTTCTTGATCCGTGACCTTTGACCTTCTGGTCAGGTGTTTACAACCTGCTGCTGTTTCATGTTGTCACAGTTTATGTCAGGGTTACCTTTCTGTCGTAAAGGTCGACAAAACGTCTGTGTGTGTGTGTGTGTGTGAGCCATTAGCCGCGCCCTCAGGACGTTAACGAGACCCATAAAAGAGAGAAATAAACGTTTTAATGCGAGGTGGTCATCACGGCGGCTGTGTGTGTGTGTGTGTGTGTGTGTGCGTGCGTGTGCGTGTGTGTGTGCGTGTGCATGGTGGGGCGTGTCCGGAGGCTGGTCAGTTTGTCTCGTTAATGACTCCTCCCAACCCTAACGAGCTAACGAGCTAACGAGCTAATAGCGATAGCTCGTTAAGACAGACAGACGGAGCTCAGCCAATAAAACGGAGTTACTGCTCTCTGTGAATGATCACATCTGCTGTAACCATGGCAACCAGTCTGGCAGGTGACTGTGAAGTTGTCAATCATATTTCATGTTTAATCAGTG
>NC_090917.1:154672-177172 GCF_040956055.1 Brachionichthys hirsutus
TCATCGTCCATCCAACATAATCACTCGATTGTTTCCGTTAGTTTTCACAAAACGAACAAAGCCGAAACGACGGCGCTTTTAATTTGAAGAGCCCAACACCGGAAGTATTGATGAACATAGGAGTTTGAAAATATGCCGTTTGTCAGAAGGACGCTCAAGTCAAGAACAACAGCTAGCAGCTAGCTAGCAGCTAGCTAGCAGCTAGCACTAGCAGCTAGCACGGTGAGCCGTTCATCGCTGACGAGCTAGCTGGGTCTGCCGTCTTAACGCCGCTGTTAGCAGTTAGCATGCAGTGTGCTAGCCTCTTGAAGAAGAGGAGTCCGGACGTGGAGCCGTGGAGCTACAGAGCGGTGAGTGATGAAGATGACTGTCAGAGGAAGAGTTTATTTCTGTAACACCAGATCATAACAAGTTATCTCAGGTGTAGCAGGGAAAGAACCTTAACAGGCAGAAACCTGGGCCAGACCCCAAGACTCATAGTGGACGGCCAGAGGTCAGAGGTCAGACCCAAAAAGATGCAGAGAAAGTTGTTCATGCTTCTGTAACCTCCAGACTGTATTACTGCAATTCAGTACTGTCCAGCTGCCCCAACAGCTCTATATCTAGAGCTAATACTGGATCTAGAGCTAACACTGGATCTAGAGCTAACACTGGATCTAGAGCTAACACTGCATCTAGAGCTAACACTGGGATCTAGAGCTAACACTAGGATCTAGAGCTAACACTGCATCTAGAGCTAACACTGGATCTAGAGCTAACACTGGATCTAGAGCTAACACTAGGATCTAGAGCTAATACTGGATCTAGAGCTAACACTGCATCTAGAGCTAACACTGGGATCTAGAGCTAACACTAGGATCTAGAGCTAACACTGCATCTAGAGCTAACACTGGATCTAGAGCTAACACTGGATCTAGAGCTAACACTAGGATCTAGAGCTAATACTGGATCTAGAGCTAACACTGGGATCTAGAGCTAACACTGGGATCTAGAGCTAACACTGGATCTAGAGCTAACACTGGATCTAGAGCTAATACTAGGATCTAGAGCTAACACTAGGATCTAGAGCTAATACTGGATCTAGAGCTAACACTGGATCTAGAGCTAACACTGGATCTAGAGCTAACACTGGGATCTAGAGCTAACACTAGGATCTAGAGCTAACACTGGATCTAGAGCTAATACTAGGATCTAGAGCTAACACTGGATCTAGAGCTAACACTAGGATCTAGAGCTAATACTGGATCTAGAGCTAACACTGGATCTAGAGCTAACACTGGGATCTAGAGCTAACACTGCATCTAGAGCTAACACTGGATCTAGAGCTAACACTGGATCTAGAGCTAACACTGGATCTAGAGCTAATACTAGGATCTAGAGCTAACACTAGGATCTAGAGCTAATACTGGATCTAGAGCTAACACTGGATCTAGAGCTAACACTAGGATCTAGAGCTAACACTAGGATCTAGAGCTAATACTGGATCTAGAGCTAATACTAGGATCTAGAGCTAACACTAGGATCTAGAGCTAATACTGGATCTAGAGCTAACACTGCATCTAGAGCTAACACTGGATCTAGAGCTAACACTGGGATCTAGAGCTAACACTGGATCTAGAGCTAATACTAGGATCTAGAGCTAACACTGGATCTAGAGCTAACACTAGGATCTAGAGCTAACACTGGATCTAGAGCTAACACTAGATCTAGAGCTAACACTAGTATCTAGAGCTAACACTGGATCTAGAGCTAACACTGGATCTAGAGCTAACACTGGATCTAGAGCTAACACTGGATCTAGAGCTAACACTGGATCTAGAGCTAACACTGGATCTAGAGCTAACACTGGATCTAGAGCTAACACTGGATCTAGAGCTAACACTGGATCTAGAGCTAACACTGGGATCTAGAGCTAACACTGGATCTAGAGCTAACACTGGGATCTAGAGCTAACACTGGATCTAGAGCTAACACTGGATCTAGAGCTAACACTGGATCTAGAGCTAACACTGGATCTAGAGCTAACACTAGATCTAGAGCTAACACTGGGATCTAGAGCTAATACTAGGATCTAGAGCTAACACTAGATCCAGTGTTAAACACCTTCAGCTGATCCAGAACGCAGCAGTACACACTCAGTACACACTCAGTACACACTCAGTACGTGTAAATGTCGTGAAAACCTGATCAGAATTCACTTTAACGTTGCTTCAGTAAACGTCTGAAAACTCGATGATGATGATGAAGATGATGATTGCGTTTGTTTTTAGAAGCGAATGTGTTTGGAGGTGGAGCTTCTGGCAGCTGACTGTCCAATGGAATCGTCCAACCCTTTCAGTGTGTCCAATCAGCAGCAAGAACAGAAGGTGAGCGTGGAAAGCGTTTCCTGTGTGTGATGTCATAATGGTGGGAGGAGCAGCGATCCTCACCTTCTCCTGGGTTTATTAACCATCTATTACATGATTGTGTGCTGATTACGCCTGATGCATGTTGCTATGGCAACGTGTGCGTTGACGCAGGTCGGTGCAGCCCTACCCAGACCTCTGCTCCGCTGTCCCAGATGTCTTGGGGGAGAACCAGTAAGTGTGTGTGTTTACGTGCTGTAGGATCCATCCTTATTGATTATTGATCCATTATTGTGAGTTTTTAATGAACTAATCTTGATCAGATTGTGTTTTCATGCGTTCCAGGGCCACATCAATCACATCGTGGGTCACTGAGGAGGTGATGGCAGCACCGGGACATCCTGATGGTGTCCTAAGATAACCTCAGAACAGCTGTCCAATCAGATTCCTGCTGGATGATGTCATCATCAGGTGCTTTTTTAACGATTCTGTCCCTTCAACCTCATGATTATTATTATTATTATTATTATACCAACTTCCGGAGCGTCTGCCATCCATCAAATTGGTCATCAGATGTCCGCGTGTACCTGAACACACCTGTATAGGAACGTGCTGTCCGTGTTAGCCCCGCCCATACAATCATCCTATCTGATTGGTTGATAGATGGCCCGAACCGGTCAGATCCTCCAGAGGAATAAGTAGTTGGAGTACTGAGGGTTTTGTTTTTCACAAGTACTGCAGTACTAGTTGTAGTAACAGTAGTACTATAGTTGTAGTGCTGATCATTCTGACGGGTCGCTCTGACGTTCCCCTTCCTCGTAAAGCGTTGCCATGACGTCCATCTGCAGGGTCGCTTCTATAGATACCTGAGCTGCCCCAGAATGTCTCAGGATGATGACATCACAACTCACCGTTAGCGCCTCTGCCTGAAGTGCAACAGGAGGGCTGTAGCCATAGCAACGTAGCGCGAATCCTTCAGATTTTTCAAACAGAACTTTGCGACCATAAATAAAGATGGATTCTTGTTTGTTTTATGATTTGTGACAGCAGTAAGGGATTTACCAGGGTTAGTGTGGGGTGGGATACCTGGAAACGGGCGTGTTACCCGACGACGGGTAACGGGCGTGTTACCCGACGACAGGTAACGGGATTGTGTTACCCGACGCCAGGTAACGGGCGTGTTGCCCGACGACGGGTAACGGGCGTGTTACCCGACGCCGGGTAACGGGATTGTGTTACCCGACGCCGGGTAACGGGATTGTGTTACCCGACGCCGGGTAACGGGCGTGTTACCCGACGACAGGTAACGGGATTGTGTTACCCGACGACAGGTAACGGGATTGTGTTACCCGACGACAGGTAACGGGCGTGTTACCCGACGACAGGTAACGGGCGTGTTACCCGACGACAGGTAACGGGATTGTGTTACCCGACGCCGGGTAACGGGCGTGTTACCCGACGCCGGGTAACGGGATTGTGTTACCCGACGACAGGTAACGGGATTGTGTTACCCGACGACAGGTAACGGGCGTGTTACCCGACGCCATTCTCAGATTCTCTGAATTAAAAAGTGAAGGGATGATATTTTTATGATGCTGATTGATCTGAGTTTTATGACTGAATATAAACATTTAATTTAATGATGATTTCCTGATTCAGTGCAGACAAATCAATGCACAGCATTCGTACTGAATTTAAAAATAAATACTTTTAAACTGATCTGAGGTCTGTTAACTTTATTCATGCTAAACAAAACAAACATCAGATCTGGACATTTAGCTCCGCCCTCCTCAGGTGTCAGGTGGGGGTGAGTTTGGCTCTCTTGGCCAGAGGAGTGTCGCCTGTAACAAAGAGCCACAACTAATCAATCATTCAATCACCAGTTTCTCAGAAAGGATCAATGACGTTCTAGCCAGAGTGAACCTACAGTCTGCTGCAGGTGGAGCCTCCTGCTGGCAGGGAGGGTCACTGCAGCTCCTGACAGTGTAGATGATCCCCAACGCCGTCTTCCTGGTTTCTGATCACACACATCAACAATGGCTTCACCTGGATGCTACAGGTACATCCCTTCACACATGGTACTGGGATGCAGGAGCTGGAAAGCTGCCTAAATAAAAGTACCGCAGAACCTCGGTTCTGCAACCTGATTCGATCCGTTATTCTGTTCAAAAACTGAAACTCTATTTCCAATAATAAATGATGTCAACTAGAAGACTAGTTCCTACGCAGCAGATAAATGCCTACAGGTATATTCATGTGTAACTACGTGTATCTAAACAGAAACAAAAGCATAATTAAAGTTAACTGAACACAGTTCTGTATCATTGCAAATTACAGCAGCAGCATTTACCTGCATGTAGAACGACTGATCGACAGGTGGAGGAAACTGCTGCTTTGGCGTCTCCATCAGACAAACCGAACAGCAAACCTCTGAGGAAGCAGATCAGGAGAGCGAGCAGCGCTGTGCAGTAGTAATAACACGTAGTAGTAACACTGTGTGGTAGTAACAACACGTAATAGCAGCGCTGTGCGGTAGCAATAACACGTAGTAGTAACACTGTGTGGTAGTAACAACACGTAATAGCAGCGCTGTGCGGTAGTAATAACACGTAGTAGTAACACTGTGTGGTAGTAACAACACGTAATAGCAGCGCTGTGCGGTAGTAATAACACGTAGTAGTAACACTGTGTGGTAGTAACAACACGTAATAGCAGCGCTGTGCAGTAGTAGTAACACTGTGTGGTAGTAACACGTAATAGCAGCACTGTGCAGTAGTAATAACATGTAGTAGTAACACTGTGTGGTAGTAACAACACGTAATAGCAGCGCTGTGCGGTAGCAATAACACGTAGTAGTAACACTGTGTGGTAGTAACAACACGTAATAGCAGCGCTGTGCAGTAGTAATAACACGTAGTAGTAACACTGTGTGGTAGTAACAACACGTAATAGCAGCGCTGTGCAGTAGTAATAACACGTAGTAACACTGTGGTAGTAACAACACGTAATAGCAGCGCTGTGCAGTAGTAATAACACGTAGTAACACTGTGTGGTAGTAACAACACGTAATAGCAGCACTGTGCAGTAGTAATAACACGTAGTAGTAACACTGTGTGGTAGTAACAACACGTAAGAGCAGCGCTGTGCAGTAGTAATAACACGTAGTAGTAACACTGTGGTAGTAACAACACGTAATAGCAGCGCTGTGCAGTAGTAATAACACGTAGTAACACTGTGTGGTAGTAACAACACGTAATAGCAGCACTGTGCAGTAGTAATAACACGTAGTAACACTGCGTGGTAGTAACAACACGTAGTAGCAGCCCTGTGCAGTAGTAATAACACGTAGTAGCAGCACTGTGTGGTAGTAACAACACGTAATAGCAGCGCTGTGCGGTAGTAATAACACGTAGTAGTAACACTGTGGTAGTAACAACACGTAATAGCAGCGCTGTGCAGTAGTAATAACACGTAGTAACACTGTGTGGTAGTAACAACACGTAATAGCAGCACTGTGTGGTAGTAACAACACGTAATAGCAGCACTGTGGTAGTAGCAACACGTAGTAGTGATGTGTAGTAGTGGTAATAACACGTAGTAGTGGTAATAACACGTAGTAGTGATGTGTAGTAGTGGTAACAACATGTAGTAGTGATGCGTAGTAGTGGTAACAACATGTAGTAGTGATGCGTAGTAGTGGTAATAACATGTAGTAGTGGTAGTATTTAATCTGTCTCACTGCAGTATGAACAGGTAAATCTTGGGTGGAGCCAGCAGCTGAAGGATACAGGTTGGCGATGTCATAGGGGCCTCTGAGCTCCAGGGGCTGAGGATACACACGTTATTGATTATTGATCGATCAGCACTGCGCCTAACTGCTGATTGATGGGGAAATAACTACTGACCTTGTTAGCTGCACTGGAAAGGATCACGTTCTGAAATACGACACCATCACATGTGAGTCACGCTGATGTCACTGAATATGACACGCTGACAAGTGACATCAGTCTGTCCCAGCGACAGGAAGACTGGGGGGACACGAAGGACGCACCTTTCCTTTACAAGTCTCCACCAGAGCATTAGCATTAGCGATGGTGTAGCGCCTCATGGTGGCGTCTCTGATGGCGGCAGCGTAGGAGACCTCAAACACCAGCCCTCTGTCCACGGCCTAGACAGACAGACAGACAGACAGAGGGTCACACAGACGGTCACACAGACAGACGGACGGACATAGGAACATGTCTCACCCCATTGACCGGCGCTCTCTTAAAAAAGAAGGGAAGCTTCTCCGTCACCGGGACACAGATGATGTCAACGTCGTAAGTCATGCAGGCTGCCTGTACACACATGGTATTATAGTGTACTCGGTTGTGTAAAAGTATGAGATGGAGACCGTGTCTGTGTCTCACATGGAACAGTTTTTCCGTGGTCGGCTGGACAGCCAGCAGGTCAAATCGACGGTACTCTGAAGCTGTCGGTCTCTGAAAATGGACAAACGCCGTTTGACGGTTACGGTCCACGACGAGTCTGACGGCCGAACCTTCAACACTCACAAAGTGCCCGGCGTCCGACGTCACGATGGTCAGTCGGTTCAGCACTCTGATTGGACGAGAGCGACCCTGACGGAGACAAATGTTCACGTGACAAACACCATCATCATCATCATCATAGTGGGCGGCGTCTTCATCATACCTGGACGACAGGCAGCTGATCCATCAGATCACTGACCGGCGTCGGGGACGGAATCTCCTGCAAACAGGAAATAAGCAGAGTTCCAAAATAGAAGTCTTTCTTTCTGTTGGACAGTAGTGGGGGGGGGGGGGGGGGGGGGGGGGCTGTAGCCAAACGAATGATGAATGAAATTAAAACGCTGCCGTCTACAGATCGAGTCTTGAGTAGCAGCGTCGTTGTAAACTGGTTCCTGAACGCAGCAGCAGGTGACGTCTCACCTGAACGCAGCAGCAGGTGACGACTCACCTGAACGCGGCAGCAGGTGACGACTCACCTGAACGCGGCAGCAGGTGACGACTCACCTGTCTGCTTTTGGCTGATGGTTCAAACATATGGTCGATGGCGACGGTGGAGAAACCAACTACAGGAAGCAGAAGAAAGACGATCACTAAACTATTGATCACCTTCTGCTGGACTACACGCTTGCCCCCATGTACACGTAGCCGATAATCATAATTAGGATATTATTTCTGGATATCGATATATCGACCTTTGACTTAAACTGAGGTTTATTTGACTCAAATATTTTTGATCGTTAATTTTTAGGACTCGCTCTTTTGATTTGATGATTTCATATTTGAACTATTTTAATGTTTTAACATTACTTTTAAACTGCATCCGGTATTATGATGACTCGTTTATGACACGTGCATAAATTAGCTGATATATTGACGATGTTTTAATTACGAGCGTCTGTCGTTTCACCAAAAAGCAGCTTTCAGCTTCATTCCGTCGCCTTTATATTGAGCTATCAGCCCAACAGACATGTTTAATCAGCTAATCGATCAACTAGTAGCCTGGCTGTCGAAGCTGGAACCGATGCTAGCTGAGTTAGCACCCGACCCGGATGCTACCGAGGACACTCACGGTGGGCTGCGGTCTCTATCAGAACCTGCAGGCGGGTTCTGTCTGCGGTGCGGCCCAGGTTTAGATCCATGAACACAGACATGATGCTGCCGAGCTCTGCACACAGCTCCGACACGTGCGGAGCCGAACGGCCTGCTGGGAACTGTAGTCTTACAGTGGGCGGTGAAACTAACGACGCCCCCTTTTAAATAAAATAGAGTGAAGTGTCGCATTATTGGTGGAGTTAGGTCGTAACTTCAGCCTGCGTTTGATCAATATTATGGTTTTATCCAGAGATGGTTTCGGTTTTTAGAACGCGCAGCTTTAAAATAAGTAAATAAAGTTGTATCCAACCTCCAGTCCAGCAGGTGGCAGTAATGTCCCCAGAACCTGTTTACCAACCTCCGGAAGCAACAGCAGCTCGAGGTACCGAACGAACACACCGAACTTCTAAAGCATGTTCGCGTCTCTTCGGCGGTTTTCTGTTCAGAAGGGTAGTAACGCAAAAGCTTGTTTCCGGATGTAACGAACGATGACGTCATAAATAACGATAACGGATCACGGACATCCGGAGGGAACCCACGCAGAGAACATGCAAACTGCGCACAAAAAAGCCGCAAGCTGGATTTGAACCCGCGACCTTCTTGCTGTGAGGCAACAGTGCTAACCACTGTGCCACCGTGCTGCTAGCTGAGTTAGCATGCTAGCTGAGTTAGCATGCCAACCCGTCAGAACGCAATGAAAACACAGGCTGCTTGATGTGCCTGTTTCCTCTTATCTGTTCATAGGCAGTGGAGCCGGTCCTGTTCAGGTCGAGTCCAGGTCACCCAGGACCAGGTCACCCAGGACCAGGTCACCCAGGACCAGGTCACCCAGGACCAGGTCACCCAGGACCAGTCCGCCCAGGACCAGGTCACCCAGGACCAGGTCACCCAGGACCAGTCCGCCCAGGACCAGGTCACCCAGGACCAGGTCACCCAGGACCAGGTCACCCAGGACCAGTCCGCCCAGGACCAGGTCACCCAGGACCAGGTCACCCAGGACCAGTCCGCCCAGGACCAGGTCACCCAGGACCAGGTCACCCAGGACCAGGTCACCCAGGACCAGGTCACCCAGGACCAGGTCACCCAGGACCAGGTCACCCAGGACCAGGTCACCCAGGACCAGTCCGCCCAGGACCAGGTCACCCAGGACCAGGTCACCCGGGACCAGTCCAGGTCAAAGTGGTTCAAGGACATGGTCATGTTCAGACATCTGAACGTCCTCTTGTCTACCTCACTATGTCCTCGGAGCCGCTGCTCTTCAGGCTTCGTCTCCAGAATGAGGTTCTGTGACTCAGTTTATTGATTGATTGATTGATTGATTGACTGACTGATTGATCGTCCTCTCAGGTATATGAATAAGCTGAAGGAAGACGATGACGCTTGTGCTGCTGCGCTGCAGGATGCTCGTGTCTTCCTGTTCCACCGTCTGTCTCCTCTTCTGCAACGCACCGAGCATGGACGCCTCAGTCCGCCAGCACTGATGTCCTCAGGTACACACGGAACGGGGACAAGAGCCGTAGGCACAGGACTGATGTCCTCAGGTACACACGGAACGGGGACAAGGACCGTAGGCACAGGACTGATGTCCTCAGGTACACACGGAACGGGGACAAGGACCGTAGGCACAGGACTGATGTCCTCAGGTACACACGGAACGGGGACAAGAGCCGTAGGGACAGCACTGATGTCCTCAGGTACAGACGGAACGGGGACAAGGACCGTAGGCACAGGACTGATGTCCTCAGGTACAGACGGAACGGGGACAAGGACCGTAGGCACAGGACTGATGTCCTCAGGTACACACGGAACGGGGACAAGAGCCGTAGGCACAGGACTGATGTCCTCAGGTACAGACGGAACGGGGACAAGGACCGTAGGCACAGGTAGAGATCCAGAAATACAAGTGCAGACCCAAAGATGATCCACCAGACAACCAATGAGAGAGAAGCCAGGTGAAGAGACAGAGACACAGGTGGAGAACCTCAGGTACTCAACCAGGTCATCATCACAGGGAGAACCCTGGAGTAAAGAACCTGAACCAGCACTTTGTTCTCTTTGATCTTTGTGCTCCAGATGTTCTGAAGATGCTGGAGCGGCTCGGTTCCAGTGGATCCTTGCTCAAGGAGTCTGTTCTGATCAGCTGCTCTGAGCAGAACCAGGCGCAGTTCTGTCTGGACGTCGGTAACGCCGCTTCCAATCCATGGTTCTGTCTGTTCCGTGCGTGCTGTATGTTCTGATGTTCTGGTGCTGTAGGGGAACTGGACCAGGAAGCAGTGGAGGAAGTGTGCAAGGGAAACGTCATTGATCTGAAGAAAGGCTTCTTCCTATTGGCCAGCTCAGAGGCACCTCTAGTGGCCAAGGTGAGTATGCCGGACCACCGGGTCACCAGTCTGGTACCGGCTGTCCCGTGTGGACCCGGGTCACCAGTCTGGTACCGGCTGTCCCGTGTGGACCCGGGTCACCAGTCTGGTACCGGCTGTCCCGTGTGGACCCGGGTCACCAGTCTGGTACCGGCTGTCCCGTGTGGACCCGGGTCACCAGTCTGGTACCGGCTGTCCCGTGTTCAGACCGGGTCCTTCGTTGAACCAACAGGCTCAGGCTCTGCTGCGATGGCATGAGAGCAGCGGCTTCTGTAGCGCCTCGGGTCGCCCGACCCACCGGAACCGGGCAGGAAGTCAGAGGGTCTGCAGCAGCAACGGAGTCGTCTACTATCCCAAAGTGAGGAACCCAAACCGTCCGAGCCGGCGTGTTGGTTCTGAACGCTCTGGTCTCGGTTCCGGGCCCAACCTGACTGGTTTTGCTGATCTTGATCCAGATGTCTCCAGTGGTGATCGTTCTGGTGTCTGATGGGAACCGGTGTTTGTTGGGCCGGCAGTCCTCCTTCCCCCGGGGGATGTACAGCGCCCTGGCTGGGTTCTGTGACACGGGTCAGTGAAACTGCTTCGTCCAATCGGCTGCGTCGCTGCCTCGGCTTGCTGTCTCTAACCTGCGGGTCTCTCAGGTGAGTCTCTGGAGGACGCTGTGAGCAGGGAGGTGGCAGAGGAGGTGGGTCTGGAGGTCCACGGCGTCTCCTACAGCTCCTCACAGCACTGGCCTTTTCCAGACAGCTCCTTCATGCTTGGCTGTCATGCCTTCGTTAGCCCCGCCCACGCTCAGGTGAGCACTGATCTCAGGTTTAAATTTGAATACCCTTCAGAGACTGTGGAGGACAGAAGTGATGTCCTGTTTGTTATCCAGCTGGACGTGGACCACAGGGAGCTCGAGGACGCCCGCTGGTTCACTTACGAAGAAGTCGGCTCCGCCCTGCAGGTGAAGACTCCGCCCAGGAGAAGTGACGTTCTCTGGCTTCCCCCGAAACATGCCGTCGCAAACTGGCTCATCACTGAGTGGACAGAGCGCCAGCGAGGCCCGAGGAGCAGGTGACACACCATCCGACAGCGAGGAGCAGGTCACACACCATCCGACAGCGAGGAGCAGGTGACACACCATCCGACAGCGAGGAGCAGGTGACACACCATCCGACAGCGAGGAGCAGGTCACACACCATCCGACAGCGAGGAGCAGGTCACACACCATCCGACAGCGAGGAGCAGGTCACACACCATCCGACAGCGAGGAGCAGGTCACACACCATCCGACAGCGAGGAGCAGGTCACACACCATCCGACAGCGAGGAGCAGGTGACACACCATCCGACAGCGAGGAGAAGGTCACACACCATCCGACAGCGAGGAGCAGGTCACACACCATCCGACAGCGAGGAGCAGGTGACACACCATCCGACAGCGAGGAGAAGGTCACACACCATCCGACAGCGAGGAGCAGGTCACACACCATCCGACAGCGAGGAGCAGGTCACAGACCATCCGACAGCGAGGAGCAGGTCACACACCATCCGGCAGCGAGGAGCAGGTCACACACCATCCGACAGCGAGGAGCAGGTGACACACCATCCGGCAGCGAGGAGCAGGTGACACACCATCCGACAGCGAGGAGCAGCAGCGCTACCACTGCGCCACCGGGCCGCCCATGTTTAAATCTGCATGATTACATTTCCCACGGAGACAAAGATTGATCCAGACTGACCCGAGATCAGATTCTCTGGTGTTCCTGGACCAGATCCTGAAGTTAACCACCTGCAGTGACCTAGATTCAGCAGTCACGTGTTGAGGATCAGCCTATCAGAGGACAGGTGCTTTTAGGTGTGACGACGTCACAGCGGGCCGGGAGGGAGGGGTCAGTGTTTGAAGTTAAAGTTTTGTCAACATTTCCTGGTTAGTTGTTTAACGATTAAAATTCTCAGCATCTTCGAACACTGCAGAAAAGCGAACTAACGTATAAATATTTAATTTCATTGCATCACTGTGTGAAATGACAATAAAGCGCTGTTCTATTCTATATATGTATAAATGAGTCCAACCCGGAAGGGGAAGCAGGAGCACTTCCGGTCAGCGCTCGTGTGTGGTTGGCCGGTGAACTGTTGAGAGTGTTATTGTGTTATTGTGTTGTTGTGTTATTGTGTTAGCGGGCACACACTGGAGTTATTTCCACTTTTATCTAATCAGAGCGAACCGAGCTCGGCTCATGTTAGCGCCGCTAGTTAGCATTAGCCGTAGTTAGCATTAGCGGGCAGCATGAGCGCCTCCGCGGGCCTCCACGCTCGGCTGGCCGCCGTCATGGAGGCTCTGGTCCGCGCTGCGGTAGCGGAGCTGAAGAAGCTGGCGGACGGTGGGCGAGCCGGGGAGGAGCCCCCTGCTCCGGCCGAACGGCGGCTCTACCGCCGGGGGGAGGCGGAGACGGTGAGGGACGCGGGCGAGGAGCTTCCGTTTGCTTCACGCGTTTAATATTTAGCTTCCGCACACTATAAATGTACAAACTGTCCCCGGAGCAGCGCCACCGTGCGTCGGATTTATTGGTGAACTGTATTGATCAGCTGTTTACAGGAACAGATCCGTTGTGTCCAAACACTGAGCCAAAGGTTTAGATGTTCGACATCAAACGGTCTGAGACGCACGATGACGTCACGGCGCTCCGCTCTGACGTGTCCGATGATGGATCCATCAGGTGCTGTTTGCGGCCATCATGGAGACTCTGGGGAACGAAGCTCTCGGGAAGATCATGAACATCATGGATGAGGTCAGAGTGCAGGTCGAGCCCAGGGAGGGGGGCGGAGCCCAGACCAGAGTCCTCAATGTCCTCAGCAATGCACGTGTTGGTGTGTAATAGGCCCCGCCCACGGTAATTAGATCATGTGGTGATGTCATAGTGACGAAGTTTCCATCCTTTCCAGAGACGGAACACTCGTACGGAGCCCTGCTGGACACCCCCAACACAGCACAGGTAAGAGCCTCACCTGTGTGCCGGTGATGCGTTCACTGACCTGGTGATGCGTTCACTGACCTGGTGATGCGTTCGCTGACCTGGCTGGTGATGCGTTCACTGACCTGGTGATGCGTTCACTGACCTGGTGATGCGTTCGCTGACCTGGCTGGTGATGCGTTCGCTGACCTGGTGATGCGTTCGCTGACCTGGTGATGCGTTCACTGACCTGGTGATGCGTTCGCTGACCTGGTGATGCGTTCACTGGCCTGGTGATGCGTTCGCTGACCTGGTGATGCGTTCACTGGCCTGGTGATGCGTTCACTGACCTGGTGATGCGTTCACTGACCTGGCTGGTCTGTTTCGTGCCACAGGATCCCGATGAGAATGAGATTCCTCTCATCCTGGCTGCCACCGTTAAAGATGAACGAGGCAACGTCGCTGAGGGTGAGGAGCTGATCGGCATCGATCGGCATCGATCGGATCAATGTCACACAGCGGTTCCAGTGAAAGCTTTACGGGACCGTATATAGATTATAGATTGTTTAAATCTCCAGAACGTTTGTTTTTCCTCCTCCAGGAGCTCAACTTGAAGCTGATTGGTCGGTGACCTCTGACCTCCGGGAGCAGCAGGGAGCTGACCGGTCGGTGACCTCTGACCCCCGGCTGCAGTACGTCACGTGGAGATGCCTGCTCTGTGGTAAATCCTTCCCGCTGGAGAGCCGCCTGAAGGCGCACGTCTGCGTCCACGCCGGCGAGGAGGCGTTCTCCTGCAGTCAAACGTTCCTCCAGAAGCAGGCGCCGCAGACCCCCGTGAGGACGCACGCCGGCGAGGAGGCGTTCGCCTGCGTCCACGCCGGCGAGGAGCCGTTCGCCTGCGGTCAAACGTTCCTCCAGAAGCAGACGCCGCAGACCCCCGTGAGGACGCACGCCGGCGAGGAGGCGTTCTCCTGCGGTCAAACGTTCCTCCAGAAGCAGGCGCTGCAGACCCCCGTGAGGACGCACGCCGGCGAGCGGCCGTACGAGTGTCCGCGCTGCGGCAAGACTTTCGCCAAGCGGTCGCAGCTCAAGACGCATTCCGTGACGCACACCGGGGAGAAGCCGTACGGCTGCGAGGTATGCGGCCGCCGCTTCAACCTGCCGCACAACCTCAACCGGCACGCCGCCACCCACACCGGAGAGAAGGCCTTCGCCTGCAGCCTCTGTGGGAGGGGCTTCGCCCGCGCCGTCACGCTGAAGGCCCACCAGCTGATCCACAGCGGGCAGAAGCCCCACAGGTGTGAGGCGTGCCCCAAAAGCTTCCGGCACGCCGTCAACCTCCAGAACCACCGGAGGATCCACAGCGGCGCCCGGCCCTTCACCTGCGACGTCTGCGGGAAGAGCTTCCGCCAGTCGGTCAATCTGAAGATCCACCTGAGGGTGCACACAGGTGAGCGTCCCTTCACCTGCCGGCAGTGCGGCAAGACGTTCAGCCAGCAGAGCAGCCTGAAGTCGCACGGACGGACGCACTCCGGCGAGCGGCCGTTCTGCTGCAGCCACTGCGCCAAGACGTTCAACAACGCCAACAGCCTGAAGCTGCACCTGCGCGTCCACACCGGGGAGAAGCCCTACACCTGCGACCTCTGTGGGAGGAGCTTCAGCCAGGGCAGCCACCTGAGCACCCACAGGAGGCACGTCCACTCCGGGGGCAAGCAGTTCATCTGCGACCGGTGTGGGAAGAGATACTCGGGGCAGCGCCACCTGAAGCTGCACAGGTGCAACTACGCCTGAGCGGCCGCCGGGCCGGAGTGGGTGGAGCCTCTGATTCGTTACCTGTTGAACCTTCTGAGAATTCCTGTCAAAAAGATTTAATTTCATCAATCGCAGCTCGAATAAATGAAAATGTTTGTGTGGAAACGAGAACAATGAAGCAGGCGAGGCATCGTGACATCATCGTGACATCATCGTGACATCATCGTGACATCATCGTGACATCATCAGCTTGTTGTTAACGCTACTGGGTGTCCTTTAGCTTAGCATTGGTCTCAACACACGGTCAGCTAACTCTGGGGTAGCAGCATGTGGGCGTTAGCATTGGTTCTGATGCTAAAAGCCCTGCCCACCAGGAAGCAGCGCTCTGATTGGTTAGATTCGGTCCCGATGTGTGAAACTAAACCTTCACATTTACAGCTGCTTCATTATTCATTTGTTTACGATAAAATACACAAAGAAAGAATTAAAACCTAAAATTCACCAGATCTATTAACGCGAGAAGAAAAGGTTCATCTGTCAAATAGTGACAAATAGCCCACGTGACCTCTACGTCACCGGATCTCTCAATATGGCGCTTGTGCGGCGCGAGCGCACCTGTTAGGGCGGAGCCGGAGGGGCCGCGGCGCTTTGAACGACCACGACGAGCCGCGGAGGGTTCGGTTCTACCGGAAGGGTCAGACGGAACCTCCAAAGGAACCGCGAAAGGTGAGACCGCGAAAGGTGAGCTACCGACCAGCGCAGCCGCAAGCTAGCGGAAGTTACCTTCAAAGTAAAACCTGATGCCTCCACCTTCAAAATAAAACCACCCGAATGCCTTGCGCCTTCATAATAAAAGTCGTGTTTCTGTGCAGCAATGGACAGACTCGCTGCTGACTCCTCTTCCTCAGTAACCGTTGGTGAGTCCTTGCATCATCATCATCATCATCATCATCACTCAGACACCTGGAGTCATCCTGTCGGACCAGACTCTGAAAACGGCGAGGAGGCGGGCCTTCCAGCGCAGCGGACCGGCTCCAGGTCAGACGCTGTCCAGCACGGGCCAATCAGAGGAGGCACTGATGTCAGGGTTGACCAGGGGGAGGAGCTTAGCTTGACAGATGAGGTTACCTGTCTCGCACGGCGCTCAGACGGCGTGGCCTTCCACCCCCAGGGGTCAGATGAAAGGGGCGAGGCCTCTGCGGGTCACCGGGAGACAATCGCCTGTAAGGTAAACCCAGTGACCTCAGATGCAGACACGGAGAGAGATTTGACCTCCGACCCGCTGGACATCATCTCTGATGATGATGACGACGGCTTCATCCCAGAGCCAACACCGCTGCCAGCGGGCGAGCCGAGCCTCCCCGCCGCCGCCACTTCACCTTCCAGAAACACGTTTGCGTCTGGCCGTAGGGGAGGGGCTCCGGGTCAGCCGGTACCGGAGCCTGCGCTCCAGTCCAGGAGGCCGGGCATCGTGGAGTACTTCAGCAGGTAACTCCCCTCGCCGCAGCTTCCTGTGTTTCAGTGCGGCAGCCGAGAGACGGAACTTCCTGTCTGTGTTTGCAGCAAAGCGCCGCCGCCCGCCGGGAACGCCGTCGCCGGTTGGAAGCTCTTTGGTAAAGTTCCTCCCAAACGGAGTCCCTCCAAACACGCCCGGGTCGTCCAACAGGTACGGATCTGCTTCCTGTCGCAGGTCAAAGGTCACCAGAGCTCTAGTTCCTGCACAGCCTAAAGTCTCGGGTCGGTGAGAAGAATTAGAATAAAGCACGTAAATTATGCTAATGAATACAAATCACAGCAGGGTGATATTAAAGGCAGCTAGTAGCAGTTAGCAGCTAGTGGCAGTAAGCAGCTAGTAGCAGTTAGCAGCTAGTAGCATTGAGCAGCTAGTAGCAGTTAGCAGCTAGTGGCAGTTAGCAGCTAGTAGCATTGAGCAGGTAGTGGCAGTAAGCAGCTAGTAGCAGCTAGTAGCAGCTAGTAGCAGTTAGCAACAGTGTACGTCTGTTAGCTCGTGAAAGTAAATTGAAGACGGCTTGACTTTAGAGCCCGGTAATAGATCAAAGGAGTACATCTCTGCATGGTTACTGGTTCTACTGGTTCTACTGGTTCTACTGGTCCCTGTTACCGGACCAGTAGAACCTCTGACCTCAGGTTCTTGTCTCATCCTGTTTGTCCAGCATCGGCCACGCCTCTGTCTGCTTTCAGACGTTGTCATGGCGACTAAGGCATGTCTTACGATGTCACTCCAGGAATACGAGGCACGGCAGGTTGCGGCCCGCTGCTCTCCTACCCAGCATGCAACGGGCCAGCGGAGCAGGAAGAAGGTCAACTCGGAGCCGTTGTCAACCACAGCACTGATCCTGGAGGACAGACCGCCGTAGGCCCGCCCCCCGTCTGTTCGGCCACTTCCTGGCTGCCATCTTGTGTCCCGATAGCCGTTTGTTTGGGTTCAGGTCCCTCCCGGCCAAGTCGGCGGAGGAGGCGCTGCGGCACAGACGGCAGTACGAGGACATGGTGGCCGGAGCCAAGCGCAGAGGTGCGTTTGATTTCATCACCTCGCGGGGGTGGAGCTTACGGAGTGTACGTGACCCCTCCTGTTCTCGTTCTGTCAGAGCTGAAAGACGCGCAGAGACGGCAGCAGCGGGACGGCCAGCGGCTCCGGCAGGAGGACGGGGTGTCCCGCGCGGCGCTGGTCTGGAACCAGCTCATCCTGCCTCAGTGGGACGCCACGTACGGCACGGCCGCCATCTTTGTGTCTGTTAGCGTTAGCGTAACCGCAACTAGCGCCACGCCCCTTCAGGCTAGTTGCTACGTTCAGCGATTATTGCTCGTTTGTCGTTGCTTTTCAGGAAGTCGACTTGTTGCACCCGGGACCTGTGGTGGGCGGGGCTACCCCCCAGCGTTCGGGGGCGGGTCTGGAGCCTCGCCATCGGCAACGAGCTCAATGTCACTGCAGGTCTGGAGACACGGAGGACTCGTTCATTGTGGATTGTTGTGGAAGTTTCCTTCCTGCTTCCTGCTCTTCCTCCTCTTCCTCCTCTTCCTCCTCTTCCTCAGAGCTGTACGAGATCTTCCTCTCCAGAGCACAAGAGAAGTGGAGCGTCGCTGAGTCACAGGCTGATGGTGAGAAACCGACAGCTTCAGCTGATCTCAGGATCTACCTGAGACTCACCTGGACATGTCCACCTGCAGACGGAGCGTCCGGTCTGGAGCTGATCTCTCAGGACGTGTCCAGAACCTTCCGGTCCCTCTGCGTCTTCCAGAAGGTGGGACTCTAGAGGTCAGGTGCATGAAAGCTGAACGACAGGAAGTAAATCAAGGCTTTTATTTTGTAGGACGGTCCTTATCACAGCCTGTTGCAAAGCATTCTGGGAGCTTACGTCTGCTTCAGACCTGATGTGGGATACGTGAGTCACGCACAGAGACTCATGTCTGATGATCGGAGACTCGGGACAGGACAGGTCCTCCGACTCGGGACGGCGCTCGGACCTGCGTTAGCGTCCTCTGACTCGGGACGGCGCTTTGACCTGCGTTAGCGTCCTCTGACTCGGGACGGCGCTCGGACCTGCGTTAGCGTCCTCTGACTCGGGACGGCGCTTTGACCTGCGTTAGCGTCCTCTTAGAGACTTGGACTTGCTTTTCGTGAGAGACCTGAGACTTTTGTCCCCAGGGACTAGTCATCTGTCCCTCCCTCCTTGAACCAGGTCCAGGGAATGTCCTCCATAGCGGCCATGTTGATCCTGAACACGGACGAGGTTGAGGCCTTCATCAGTTTCTCCAACCTGATCAACAGACCCTGCCAGCTGGCCTTTTGCCGGGTGGACCGGCAGCGGGTACCGACCGGCGGCATGCGGCATGCGGCATGCAGCATGCGACATGCGGCATGCGTGTCCTTCTCTGCTGCACATATAGAATTAACCCTTGACCAACGAATATCACAGTAAACTTGACTTGTCCCGCCCCGTCCCATCCCATCCCGTCCCCTCCCGTCCCCTCCCATCCCATCCCGTCCCATCCCATCCCGTCCCCTCCCATCCCGTCCCATCCCATCCCGTCCCGTCCCATCCCATCCCATCCCATCCCGTCCCGTCCCGTCCCCTCCCGTCCCGTCCCGTCCCGTCCCGTCCCCTCCCATCCCGTCCCGTCCCCTCCCCTCCCGTCCCCTCCCGTCCCGTCCCGTCCCCTCCCGTCCCATCCCATCCCGTCCCGTCCCGTCGGGCTGTAGATGCTCCGGTACTTCGTGGCCTTCCAGGAGTTTGTCCAGGAGGTTCTTCCTCGTCTCTTCCTCCACTTCCAGTCTTTAGGTCTGACCCCTGACCTCTACCTCATGGACTGGTGAGTGTGTGCAAAGGTAGGACTGGGGAGAAGCTGTTAGCCTAGCCTAGCCTTGTTGCCGTGGCGTTGGATACGTTATCTTTTGGGCGTGGCGGGTAAAGAGCAGAAGGCGTGATACCACTTGAAGTTTAAATACACAGATGACCCCAGGAAGTTCACTCCAGTTAACCCCCCAGGATCTTGACGCTCTACTGTAAGCCCCTCCCACTGGACGTGGCGTGCAGAGTTTGGGACGTTTTCTTCCGGGACGGTGAGGAGTTCCTGTTCCGGACGGCTCTGGGGATCCTGAGGCTCTACCGGGACGTCCTGCTGCACATGGACCTCGTTAGCATCGGTGAGCTAGCGCCGCAGCTGCAGCTTCCTGTTTGGCTTCAGCCGCTCGTTGGACAACGCTCTGCGTCTGCCCGTAGCTCAATTCTTGTCCCGCCTACCTGATGAAGAGCTGCTCTCTGACAGGCTGTTCTCCTGCATCTCGGCCACGCCCATGCTGAGCAGGAACAGGACGTGGAGCCAGGTGAGTCGCCCGACGGACAGACGCCGCGTGAGGACGATGCTGTCCCACAACGTTGGTTTTTCTGTCCAGGTTCTGTCTTCCTGTCGAGCGGAGAGGAGCCTCAGCTGATCCGTCGTCTGCTGGACTCTGAGGACGTTCCAGGAGGCGCAGGGTTAACCTGCTCCGGTGATTTATTACCTGCACTCTGTGAGGACTGAGGACGGGAGGACGTCCCCCCGTCCCCGGAGCAGACGTCCTCCCGTCCCCGGAGCAGACGTCCCCCCGTCCCCGGAGCAGACGTCCTCCCGTCCCCGGAGCAGACGTCCTCCCGTCCCCGGAGCAGACGTCCCCCCGTCCCCGGAGCAGACGTCCCCCCGTCCCCGGAGCAGACGTCCCCCCGTCCCCGGAGCAGACGGATGGATGGATCTCTCCCTTATTGATTAGTGAACATGTTTAAACTGAACAAACTCGTGATTCTATTAAAGCAGGCGGGAAACTCTGGGCTTGAGTTTATTGTGATGCGGAACGCGTCATGAAAAAGGTTGCCGCCCCCTAAGTAAATACAACTTCTCCCTCCCGCCGCTGGTGTCGCTGTTCCGACGTCACAGCAGGACTTCCGTGAAGAGTTTCCGGGTTGCGTGTCTGAGGGTTTGATCCACGCGTGAAGCGAACCGCAGCTCGTCGAACGGAACACCGGAGGGGTCGAAGTTCGGACCGAACCCGCGGAGTGAGCCCGAGTTCCGCCATGAGTCCGGTGAGTTCCGCTCCGGATCCCGGTTCTGCTCCGGTCCGTGTTGGGAGGAACAGATTCCGACTCTGATCAGTCCGCTGCTAATCAATACCGATCAATACTAGGAAGTGTTCTGATGATGATGATGATGAATATATTTATTAGAATGTTAGAGTACAAGTACAGTCAGACAGTAGCATGTATTACAGTACAAGTACAGACACACAGTAGCATGTATTACAGTACAAGTACAGTCACACAGTAGCATGTACTACAGTACAAGTACAGTCACACAGTAGCATGTATTACAGTACAAGTACAGTCACACAGTAGCATGTATTACAGTACAAGTACAGTCACACAGTAGCATGTATTACAGTACAAGTACAGTCACACAGTAGCATGTATTACAGTACAAGTACAGTCACACAGTAGCATGTATTACAGTACAAGTACAGTCACACAGTAGCATGTATTACAGTACAAGTACATCAAACATCCTGTCTCAGGAGCATTTCTTGCGGTCTTGTTTCCTTCGTACATAAATCATCGACATTTAACAATAACAATAAAACGAATACACTAATTCTGAAGTAGTTTTACATTGTATTTATTTATTTATTGCTCTGACGAACGAACCCTTTCAGAATAAGACTTCCATTCGTTGTCCTCCTCTTGCTCCGCCCCCAGCCCCGGTCAAAGAAGCGTGGGCCGACGTTCCGCCGCCTGCTGAAGACCAGCGGCCTGAAGCTGGAGAACAAACACAAGAACCGTCACCTGAAGCAGCAGAACGTCGCCAAGAAGCAGAGGAAGGAGCAGAAGAGGCTGAGACAGGCGGTGAAGGACGCCGTCCTGAAGACGCCCCGCCCACTGGAGACGTACAGGAAGAGACCCGGTGAGACGGCTGATCGGGTTAACCCCTGATCAAACTAGATGATTAGTTCTTCAAGGGCAGGTTCACGAAGGAGCTGATCAGTAAATGATCATCCAGCCAATACTCCCATGATGCACTGCTCACCTGTTCCACCTGCATGTCGTCCGACAGAGGAAGAGGAGGATGAGGAGGAGTTCCTGGAGAGTCTGCCGACAGACATGATGGAGGAGGAAGACCTTCAGGAGATGAGCACCATGGCCCGGCGAGCCTCCTTCGTTACCAGGGACCTGTCGTCATGGTAACGCCCCCACACCGCCGAGCGTGTTTGTGGGTTCGCCTGTAGCCGTAGAGTGACCCTCGTTTCGTGCGCCGGGGTGTCCCAGCGGGCCGGTGCACGGCGGTAAGAGGAGGAGCTCGGACGTGGCTCGGAGCTACGAGGCGGTTCCCCGGAAGATGGCGAGGACGGAGGAGAAGGAGGAGAAGGAGGTGATCCACCTCCTCCCCATCAAGGACAGGACGGGGGTCATCCCTCAGAGCATCGAGCGAGGTGCCGCCGATCAACCCGCCCATCAATGAACCTGATTGGTTCGGGGTCTAAAGGCTCTGCTTGTTCCCAGTCGTTACAAAGCAGCCTGAGGAGGAGGAGGAGGAGGAGGAGGAGGAGGAGGAAGATGCTGACCTGCTGCTGGAGCCTGACGCTGGTAGGTGCAACCTGGAGACTGGGGGGGGGGGTCACCTGGAGACGGGTGTCCTGGTTGGTTGGATTGTTCACCAGACTAAAGGTGCTGAGGTGAACTGTCGTCTGGTTTCCATGGTTACGAGTTAAACGCCGTCCTGTTTGCGCTGTCGTGTGACGCTGTAATGTGTCCTCCTGTCCAGAGGGGGCGCCGGACGGCTTTGCATCTCTGACACCGAAGCAGAGAGAGCAGCTCAGAGGACAGAAGGTCCACGAGAAGAAGCTGCGCATCGCCGGCCACGGGGCGGCCATCGTCTCCGACCCGGTCGCCAACGTAAGCCCGGGCTGCCGGCCTGGGACCGGACCCCCGGAACCCCAG